>NC_086450.1:440724274-441024274 GCF_028390025.1 Pseudophryne corroboree
ATCTACATGACAGGACATTTGTGCAACATAGGCTGGTGGCGGGGTTACATTGGATGCCTCCAGCCATAGTGTGTAAGCTTTCCACTCCTCCCTTTTTCTTGTCTTACCCCTTAAGTCTGTCCATTTTTGCATATCAAAGGTTCCTATTACAGGTATTTCAGGTTGTTTTGTATGCCATTTCCAGAGAAACTTCACAGCCACACTTCCATGTCTCTGATACATCACACTTGCTGGACTGCCGTGCGGGATCTCTAACATAGAAGAGCCCTTCGGTGTGGACATCTCTTGACCCATTGTAATGGCTAATCTTTATTTTAAAGTCCAGCCTCAATGTCCAATACAATGGTAAACAGGGACGTTCCCCTTGTTTATAGAGATATTACTCCACTTAGGAAACCTCACCACCTCGTCAGCTGCCATGGCTCTGAACAGGCATACATGTTCCACACTCTGCTAAGCTTGGCCTTCTTGTTGACAATGTTAAATTCCTTTGTCGTATAAACAACCCTTAATGAAGTCTAAGAACACAGTACGCTGTTTACTTAAGAAGTACCGTAAGGGTACGCTAGTTGCGTAACGATCGCTTAGTCGTAGGCGAGACGCTCAAGCGTCACGTTCGCTCACGGCCCAGCGATCACAGGACAGCACGTTATTGGTGATGACTAGAGTAATGATTCGCTATGGCGTAGCGGACGCTCGAGACCACGAGGAGATCACCAGCGGCGCAGACGCTCACAACGCTATACCTTTATGTCTAAACCTTTTATCAATGAAATACACAGAATACCTTAATGTGAATACAGGGTGTAAGTGCAACCTTGTGTAACCTGACTAACTACAAAGCTGCTTGAGCGTCACCGACGCTCAAGTGAACACTTAAAACTATAGGAAATACACGGATACTGGTTTAGGGTCCAAAGCCTATTATCTGTATTATAACTATTATACTTGCAAAAGAATCACAGTACAAATGATACACTACAATATAACAGAGACTTCCTAACCGAATAACTATACAAGAAATACAATACAATACTATGCTGATCTAATACAATACAATATTAGTCAATGGGAGATACGAGAGAAAGAGAAGGGAGAGAGAGAGAGAGAGAGAGACGGAGAGAGAGAGAGAGATTGGCTCACAGTAAGACAATATGATTACGGAGAAAAACTTACGCACAAAGGGTATGATCGCATGCGCCTCTGGACATCCAGCTTCCCGATTATCAGCAATGAGAACCGTTTGATGAGAAGTGAAGGCTGGATGCCACAGGCCCGTCTTTTATGCTACTCACACAATGCAATCTAATGGTCCCTACAACCTCATTGTCCATTGGACGCAGGAATTCGGCTTCGCATTATAACAAAAGGTCATAGGGTGATTCATACAGGTGGGCTGTGACGATTTCAAACAGCTCAGGTGGGTGGGAAACTAGGTTTCCCGCCGCATACCTGAGTATGAGTAAATAATAGAAATGGACATAAACTTCTTATGTCCATAACTATCCGCACGAGCGATTAATACGCTCCAAACCAACACCGGAATATTGTTAATTAAATACTCTTCCGATGGGTACCAAACACTGCTGTATGATTCCTGTTAGACCCTTAGCACAATACAAAGAGGGATTCCTCCGTTCAGGGACATTCCATATTAACCAAACTTTCAGAATCTATCAAAGGGACCATGGTCTACAAACTACATTAATTGTGAAAATATGTAACGATTGGGTCGCACGCTACGACTACATACTCTTTACCGTAAATACGCATACCGATGCGAGCAGGTGCACGCA
The DNA here is from genome assembly GCF_028390025.1 of Pseudophryne corroboree. Classification (NCBI taxonomy): domain Eukaryota; kingdom Metazoa; phylum Chordata; class Amphibia; order Anura; family Myobatrachidae; genus Pseudophryne; species Pseudophryne corroboree. The sequence continues at coordinate 440,726,071 of NC_086450.1, forward strand.
TCAGCGGGTATGCGCTATCACGGGAAAGCGCACGCATGCGCAGCGCGGGCCAGCGTGAGGTGCAAATATGGCAGCGTGTATAGGGATATTTTTCTGACTTTGACAGTCCACCCTTTGGCAGTCAATAATAACTGCCACCTTCAAAACAAAAAAGGAGAAAAATATAAGTCAGGGGTTAATTCATTTCCATGGTTGGGTAAGGAAGAAGCGAGGAGTAGGTGTGAAGAGGGTATGACCTAGTGAGAAAGCAGAAGCATGTGTGTATGAGTCCATGTTTGGAGGGTCATGTATCATCGTGCCGTACGTGTGGTAAATCAAGCTTCGAGGTATTGCGAAGTATACATTTGAATTCCTTCTTATCCCGTGGTACAGGTCTGTGGATGGGCTGTCAAACTTTACCGAGCTCTTTTCGGCTTTTGAACAAAATGGGGAGCACATTTTAGTTGATGATACATGAATGGGGGAATATGTGATTGCTGATATCTGTGCCTGTATTCCCTATACTATGTGTGTTATTACCTGAGGGTTGTAGAGATGAGGATGAAGAACACTTATGGAAAATGCAATGATATTCTATGTCAGGTAAATGTACATCTGTCGTTGAAGTTTTGTTCGGTATCTGTTGAGAGTCGTCTTCTTTGCGCTGTATTGCTCCTTGGACATGAGCAAATAGCTTTGTCAGTGCCATCAGATTTACAAAAAATGTTGGGCTAGCGTGAGTTTAAAAATACTAGGGAAACTGGGGATCCATGGCAAAGTTCATCAAGTGTCCATATCATAGGTAGTCAAAACTTCATCTTTGGTGCTTGTCTGTTGTCTGTATAGTGTCTCGTCAACTTCCTCGTCCAAGGGGGTCTTTGTATCTTGGAGAAAAGCAGAAAAACAGGTGAAAGAAACGGACCGTTTAATCGCATTTTTCATCACATCCTGGTTTCTATCAATGGGTCATAAATCAAATCCAGGTTAATTACAGTTTCCTCACTCCTCAAGCTCATCACTTTTGTACTTTGTTTGCACCTCATTAAAGCCTGCCCGCATCTAAATATCAATCCAATAGATATAACAACACCTAAAATACATAGGAGAAACTTTCCAACATCCATTATGACTCCTTGAGCCCAGTCTCCTAAACCGGAGAACCAATTTCGCGGGTTCAACCATGACACCCAACCAGTCAGCTCATTACCTACAGCAGCAAGGGTGAGATTGTGTTTTCGACGGAATTCCCACTTCAATTGGAGAATATCGTCCATCTTTTGGTCTATGACCTCTACCGGATCCTCGGTGCTATTTGTGATATACGTGCAACACTTTATGCCGTACTGTGTTGCCAATGTAACACAATATCCGCCTGTTACTGCTGTAAGATAATTAAGAACCATCCTATGCTGAACTAGTTCTGTTTTATAAGCTTGAAGTTCTCTTCCAGTGTATCTGAACGTGTCATCATACATTTCAGTGATATTATCTAACAAATTGGCGAGTGCGGAAATGTATCTATAATTCATCACTCCCCGAGCGGTGCGAGTGAAATCTAACGCTACCAGAACCTGAATCCCGGTGGATTCATGGATAAGATCAGAGGCCGGATGCTCTAACCTTTCTGACAGTTGTCTTTTAACTCGGTGCTCGTAATGAGTGTGAGTATAAGGAGCTTGGGCACCACGGTGTATGTCCTTCATTTTGTCATGTGTAACAGTCATCACTTCAGGCAATACCTTTCCAATATAACACAATCCTTCAGAGTTTGGGGCAAGCCACTTGTACGCCTTTCTCCCGCATATGAAATATGCATCATCGGGGAGAACATATGGGACGGAGAAGGACATTACCATATTACAAACCTTCCAGGTGAAATCTCCTGACCCTAATTCTTCCATCTGCTTAATGCACGTATCAGACTGTACGATATGTGCACAGTATCCTGGTGATACTTCTCCAACTCTAGTAATTCTATTTCCTAGGGTGTATCTATACCGGAAAGATTTTCCTCTACTGGCTATGTGGCGTACAAGCTCTGTATCTGTAGGCATTCTATCTGCTCTGTGTGAAAAGGTCATGGTAAGGTTGCTCCATGACACTTCCCAATTTCCCGGCTTACGGGGATTGGAGATATTAAAACATAAGAGGGACCTATCCACATGGTATTGGTGGAGCTTCAAACTAGGAGGGCTGGAGATGTTAAACCTCCGGTCCACCGGTCTCCCACCACTTAGCTCAAGTACCTCCCCTAACGTTAAAGGAAATGGTACTAGCCCTGATTTGCTATGACCCTGAGGTACTTGAGAGCATACCCAACAATCTGTTTGGTTTAATACGTTACCCACTAAGGAGTGATAGTCACTCAATGGATGCCGGTCCATATGGATATTAAAACTGGATTGGCATTTCTTTATGCACCCATCCTCAATCAAATTGTCACAGAGCCTACAGATACAGTTTTCTTCAGCTAACAATCCATCACAATTTCTTCTATCGGATCGTTTTCTGATACTCGCCTTTGCTTGTTGGTTTGGTTGATCTTGGAAAACTACGCCTCCATCATCATAATCGGAACCCATTCCAGAACCTCTCTCGACCTCTATGGTACTCTCGCCGGAACAGACTGCTCTGGTCAACATCATGGTTAACATCAAAATCCGGATCACAGTCTCTTGGGGCAAGTCCATCTTTGAGGAGGAAATAGAGAAGAATGAGAAGGGGGAAAAAGAAATTTTAAGGGAGAGGGGATGGGAAGTGGAGAAAAACAATAAAAGGGGGAAGGGAGTCAACAACTGCTTTCGGTCTTCAAGGCTCAGGTGCCGCCTCAGTCCTCCTGGAACAGACACTCCAGTGATACAACCTCTACCGTCTGTTCCTTATCACGGGACCTCTCTGGATCAGCAACCTTTTTGCAGTGGGATGAATGGACCCAAGTCTCTCTCTCAGCAACCTTCAATGCTGTGGTGCTAGTCAATAAGACCTGGTATGGTCCTTCCCATCTATCAATAAGACAACCTGAGCGTAGAAAATTTCGTATCATTACATAATCCCCAGGTTCAATGTCATGACAATTACTATCTGGTAAATCAGGAATCACCAACTTCAGATTATCATTTTGATTCCTCAACTGCTTACTCATGTTAATCAAGTATTTTACAGTTACTTCATTGTTACATTTCAAATCATCCTGAGGGTTAATCATGACATGCGGTTGTCGACCAAACAGAATTTCAAAAGGGGACAGGTTAAGAGGGGACCTGGGAGTGGTTCTGATGCTATACAAAACAATGGGTAAAGCTTCTGGCCACGTCAATCCTGTCTCTGCCATTACTTTACTCAATTTATTTTTAATAGTGCTGTTCACTCTTTCGACCTTCGCACTCGCCTGTGGACGGTACGGAGTGTGCAGCTTGCTATCAATACCCATTAATTTACACATTCCTTGAAAGACATCACCGGTAAAATGGGTACCCCTATCACTTTCAATGATTCTAGGGATACCATATCTACATACAAATTCCTGCACAATTTTCTTAGCTGTAAACATAGCGGTATTTGTAGCTGCTGGAAATGCTTCGACCCAATTCGAGAAAACATCTATACAAACAAGTACATATTTCAAATTTCGACATGGGGGTAATTGAATGAAGTCAATTTGTATTACCTGGAAAGGGCCGCCGGCAGGTGGGATATGGGATGGTTCTGTAGGTATTGCTTTTCCAATATTCTTTCTCAGACAGGTAAGGCATGACATTGCTCTTTTACCCGCATGAGAGGAGAATCCTGGGGCGCACCAGTATGCTCTTATCAATTTGCACATTCCCTCCTTGCCTAGATGAGTCAACCCATGAGCTGCTTCAGCCAGACATGGAAGATATGCTCTGGGGGCCACTGGTTTACCATGTCCATCCGTCCAGAGCCCTGAGGACTCCTGGCCATATCCCTTTGCCTTCCAGACTGCTCTTTCCTGTGTGGAACACAAATTCTGCATCTCACACAACTTCTGTGTGTTGATGGTATTAAATACCATCAGTTGTGTGGTGTCTGTCTGTATGGGGGTAGCAGCTGCAAGCCTAGCTGCTTCGTCTGCTCGGCTGTTACCAAGTGACACTGGGTCTTGACTATATGTATGTGCTTTACATTTGATAACAGCCACTCTGTCGGGTTCCTGTATCGCTGTTAGAAGCCTTTTTATATAAGCTGCATGCGCTATCGGTGTACCAGCTGCCGTCATGAAATTTCTGAGGCGCCATAGGGCTCCGAAATCATGTACTACCCCGAAGGCGTATCTAGAATCGGTGTAGATATTGGCTGACTTACCCTTAGCCAATTCACATGCTCTGGTTAGGGCGACCAGTTCAGCAACCTGGGCTGAGTGAGGTGGACCTAGCGGTTCCGCTTCTATGGTGTCTTGGTCATCTACGACTGCGTATCCAGTACACAAGTCTCCCGAGTCTGACTGTCTATGACAACTACCGTCAGTGTAGAACGTGAGTTCTGCATCTTCCAGTGGATTGTCACTGATGTCAGGCCTTGCGGTAAAATTTTGGGTCAAATATTCCATACAATCATGTGCATCTTCCTTTGTATTAAATCCTCCTTCCCCATCACTCTCACCTTCCACCCTTTGTGTCTGACCAGGCACACCTGGGAGAAATGTTGCAGGATTTAATGCGCTGCATCTCCTTATGGTGATGTTTACTGGGGCCATTAATGCCAATTCCCATCTTGTAAACCTTGCTGATGAGACGTGTCTGGTTTGGGCAGAATTCAATAAGGCAGATACTGCATGTGGTGTATGCATTGTGAGGTTGTGGCCTAGCACGACATCTTCGCTTTTTGTCACTAGCAATGCTATCGCCGCAACGCTACGCAAGCATGTGGGGAGGGATCGCGCTACCGTGTCTAGCTGAGCGCTGTAGTATGCAACTGGCCTGCTGGCATCACCGTGTTTTTGGGTTAGTACACCTGCTGCGCAACCAGCACTTTCTGTTCCGTATAGTTCAAAGGGTTTCCCATAGTCTGGCATACCTAGTGCTGGTGCCTGCGTTAGGCACTGTTTGAGTCTCTCAAATGCTGTTTCGGATTCGTCTGTATGCGAGATCCTATCAGGTTTGTTTGAGGAGACCATTTCCTGCAAAGGTAACGCCAATATGGAAAACCCTGGGATCCAATTACGGCAATACCCACACATTCCTAAAAACGTCCTGATCTGTTGCTGGGTTTGTGGCAGTGTCATGTCTCTAATGGCTTGGATTCTATCAGCGGTCAGGTGTCTCAGTCCTTGTGTTAGACAGTGTCCCAAATATTTTACCTTAGGTTGGCATAATTGCAACTTGTCTTTGGAAACCTTATGTCCTGTGTCTGAAAGATGAAACAGGAGCTGTTTCGTATCCTTCAGGGAAGCTTCCAGCGAATCTGAACACAGTAGTAAATCATCTACATACTGTATCAATACTGATCCACTCTCCGGTTGGAAAGACTGTAAACAATCATGCAAAGCCTGAGAAAATATACTTGGACTGTCTATGAAACCTTGGGGTAACCGAGTCCACGTGTATTGGACTCCTCTGTATGTGAATGCAAACAAATATTGGCTGTCAGGGTGCAGAGGTACCGAAAAGAATGCGGAGCAGAGGTCAATAACAGTGAAAAATTTGGCAGTGGGAGGAATTTGCATTAGGATGACAGCTGGATTTGGCACTACGGGGAACTGACTCTCAACTATTTTGTTAATCCCCCTTAGATCCTGCACTAGCCTGTAACCCCTCCCCCCACTCTTTTTAACAGGGAAGATGGGACTATTTGCTGTGCTGGACGTTCTTACTAGAATGCCCTGTTGTAGCAAGCGCTCTATTACTGGGAAAACTCCTAACTCCACCTCTGGCTTCAGAGGATACTGTGGGATTTTTGGAGCTATCCTACCATCTTTTACTTGTACAACTACTGGAGCTACGTTTGCCATTAATCCAGTGTCCTGTCCATCTTTTGTCCAAAGTGACTCTGGTATCTGAGATGTCATCTCTTCTATTTGGGATGGATTCCTATTTGTCATAATGGGATGTGACATTAATTTTGATGGGGAGTCTAACATGTCTCGTACTTCCTGAGCGTGATTCTCAGGAATGTCCAAGAATACACCTTCAGGAGTACAATAAATGACGCAACCCATTTTACATAGTAAGTCTCTTCCCAGGAGATTGGTTGGTGCCGATGCAGCTAGCAAAAATGAATGCTTGGTATGCAAAGGCCCTATTGTAATCTCGGCTGGTTTGCTAACAGGGTAGTGCTGGACTACTCCTGTTATTCCCATGGCTGGAACTGTCCTACCAGTGGTTCTCATGCCCACTGTCGAATTTATCACTGACTTGGCCGCCCCTGTGTCTACAAGAAAGTTTAAGGTTTTACCAGCTACATTGATTGCAATCTCTGGTTCACTTCCAAGACTGGCAATCAATTTCACTGGCTGCAGATTACAGGTATGGCCACACCCCTATTGGGTATGCTGACCTCCCTGAATCCCGTTGGCAGCAACTACTTGTGGGGGAGTTAGCTGGGAACTACCAGAGGCATGCCAATCTCTGTTCGGGGGGTATCTTTTTGTTTCCCCTGTATGTGGCTCAAAACTCCGCCTCTGTGGACCCTGCTCCCAATGTCGTGTGTCGTGTCGTTGTCTAGGGGGTTGAAAAGATCTTTGTACATTCTTTGTTCTACAGTCTCGTGCATAGTGTCCCTGTTTGTTACAAGAAAAACATGTTATTCCACTTGACTTACCCACAGGATTCGGTGGTACATACGCAGGCTGCCTTGTGGTCAGCGCCTGTATACTTACTGACATCAACTTATCACTTTGCGACTCCCTGTGTCTAGTGATGTTTCTGTCGTGATCAATAGCAGCCTCTCTCAATGTGGACACCGACAGACCTCGCCAACATGGTTGCGTGGTCTGAACCCTAGTCTTTAATGTTTCCTTTAAACCATCCATCAGTACAGATACTGCTACTTCTTGGTGGTTTGGGTTGGTCCTAATGTCTTCTATTCCAGTGTACTTTGCCATTTCTAATAGTGCCCGATGAAAATATTCTGTTGCCGTTTCTGACTCTTTTTGTCTAATGGAGAATATTTTGTTCCATTTAACAACGGCTGGGAAATACTCCTTTAGCTGTAAATTTATCCTTTTTACGTTATCTTTGTTGTACACATCTGAAAGTGGTACATCTTTATCTAGTCCACAATCAGCTAAGAATTGAACTGAGTCGACATTTGAAGGTAAACAAGCTCTTAGCAGTATCTGCCAATCCTTGTTGTTGGGTTCTACAGTGTTACCTAGATCCCTGATGTATTTTTGGCTAGCAACTAAGTCTTTCCTGGGGTCAGGAAATTCGGACACTATTGTTCTTAATTCCATTCGGGAAAATGGAGTGTACATGGCAATGTTCCTTATGGGAGTGGCTCCTGATACATCTGTTTTCCCATTGGGAACTGCTATTACTCTAACAGGGTTAACTCTAACAACCTCATTCTGTGTAGATTCTACAACTTGTGGTGAAATTGTTTCAGTATAATGCATGGTGCCGTACTTACCCGTTGACACGACCTCACCTATCCCTCCGCTAGGGGCTTTCGCTAATCTCGTGGGTGTTGCTATGCCTACTGTGGTCTCTGCTATGGTGGCCGCTAGAGAGAGAGCTGAAATTGTTGCTGGATCGTCTTCTTGATCACACTCCTGAGGAAAGTTCAAAACAGGGTACAACTTGCACGGGTTAATACTTGCATGAGTTACTTGGTTAACATCATTAACATTTACAGGGTTACTAAGTGTTTGTGTTTTACAACCCAGTGCGTTTCTCTCCGTAATCAACTTCTCTCCTGCTATGTATGGTGGTGGCGGGGCTGTGGCTATCAGTTTCCTGACTGCCCCAGATCCCGCCGCCAGAGCCAAACCTCTCTGTATCTCACCTTCCTGTTGCCACAACTGTAAATAATCATGATGCTGAATGCGTCTCTTTGTTGATTTTATGAGACATATCCTCCTCCTTAAATTTTGTAACACTTCTGGACTGAAGCTACCTATTCTTGGGAATTTCTCCCTGTCTTGTACAGTCATTCTCTCCCATTCATCACATAAAACCTCTGTGTGACTTCCGTATTTTTCACACATGATGTATCTTGCCGACCCGACTGGTCGGTTCTCTGAATCAACCCGAACCGAGGTTGATCGCCCCCTACCTGAACAATTGGCCCCCATAATCTGCAGGTGTTGCTTACTACTCCTTTGATCTTTATATCACGGTCTTCAGCGAACCCTTACAGCAAACCAAATTATTCAAAATAGGCCGGCGGTGGCGGTTTACCGAGTACCCCACTCACTCGCCCACCTCGACCAATACGACCTGATCACACCGATATGGTGCTGGCGTACTCGATACAGGGCCCTACCAGAAACCTTCTGTTTACTGGAACATACGAGGGTTACCCGCAGGACACTTACTCTTTCCAGTAAAGGTGGGGTTGTTAGATAGTTCCTGAGTGACCAGCGAACTTCCCTTTAAAAATAAAAAATTACACAAATCACGTCAGAATGTACAAATAGCGTTTGTGACCACTTTACTCTAATGGTATTAGGTCAGATTACTAACTACTGCACACAATTACGTGCGGTACAATCGTTCAGTACATAAGCACTACCTGTTATGTACTGAGAGATCAATGGAATCGAAAATTGCGGCTGCGAATTCCTTCAGCCAGAGCTTCCAATGGCCTATATGGGTTTTAGCACCAACCCCCGGGGTTGTGCTTCTTGTACCTTTATAGCGGACCTTCTTTGTCTCCTTATGACCTCCTGGTCTTGTTCTGTACGACCTCCTGGTCTGACCTCCTGGTCTTGTATACTGGTCCGCTATACTCTAATGCTCATATTTTATTTAACCAAGGATGCCTCCTTAGCCACCGTATATGTCACTTACACGTATGTCCTACCCGATTTCTTTTTGGTTCAACCTCTAAGTTATATAAACTTATGTAATAAAAACACACTCACTCAACACATGTACACTTTCGTTTCTATATCTATTTCTGCGCAGAAATTTTCTTTAGCCCAGCTGTGTTACCAATTAGGAGCAGGATCTGTTAAACTAAATTTCAAAGTTTCCAAAAATAGATTTGCGTTATTTACCGCATCGCGTTATCTATCGCCTTTTCACAACTTGAGCTACGTGGGCGTAACCGGACGCTACGTTGCGTAATGTACGCTGCGTGCGTCTGCCTTTGGATTGCGTACGCTAGTCTTTGTTAGAGACACGTGTACGCAAAACAAAAGATCCACCGTAACACAATTTCTTTTATCAATGTAAACGGTCCCTGATCATCTACCGCGTACCCCACTGGTTTTGCCTTATCTCCCAGGCAAACCTGTGTGTTTGTCTACACTTTTAACTATTACCTCTATTCTTAAACTATGAAATAACAGCAAGTCTCTTTTAGTACTTTCTATCAACTATAAAAATTGGCAAACAGGAATAGTGATATACGAAATTGAAAAAGAAATGCAGATATATATGTATGCGTGCGTGTATACGCAAGACAGAAGAGAAATAAACAGTTTTAAAAGACACAAGCGTTTTGTTCTTACTTCCGGTTCCCGGATTCCTTCAGCACTCTTTATCTAAGTGAAGCAGACGCTTATCCCGTCAGCACTGCGAGACAACCTCCCACCCTTTGCTGGGGGATAATGTCTGCTGATCTACCTAGTGCAGATATGAGAAGGACAGGACGAGTCCCCCAATTGACAATGTTAAATTCCTTTGTCGTATAAACAACCCATAATGAAGTCTAAGAACACAGTACGCTGTTTACTTAAGAAGTACCGTAAGGGTACGCTAGTTGCGTAACGATCGCTTAGTCGTAGGCGAGACGCTCAAGCGTCACGTTCGCTCACGGCCCAGCGATCACAGGACAGCACGTTATTGGTGATGACTAGAGTAATGATTCGCTATGGCGTAGCGGACGCTCGAGACCACGAGGAGATCACCAGCGGCGCAGACGCTCACAACGCTATACCTTTATGTCTAAACCTTTTATCAATGAAATACACAGAATACCTTAATGTGAATACAGGGTGTAAGTGCAACCTTGTGTAACCTGACTAACTACAAAGCTGCTTGAGCGTCACCGACGCTCAAGTGAACACTTAAAACTATAGGAAATACACGGATACTGGTTTAGGGTCCAAAGCCTATTATCTGTATTATAACTATTATACTTGCAAAAGAATCACAGTACAAATGATACACTACAATATAACAGAGACTTCCTAACCGAATAACTATACAAGAAATACAATACAATACTATGCTGATCTAATACAATACAATATTAGTCAATGGGAGATACGAGAGAAAGAGAAGGGAGAGAGAGAGAGAGAGAGAGACGGAGAGAGAGAGAGAGATTGGCTCACAGTAAGACAATATGATTACGGAGAAAAACTTACGCACAAAGGGTATGATCGCATGCGCCTCTGGACATCCAGCTTCCCGATTATCAGCAATGAGAACCGTTTGATGAGAAGTGAAGGCTGGATGCCACAGGCCCGTCTTTTATGCTACTCACACAATGCAATCTAATGGTCCCTACAACCTCATTGTCCATTGGACGCAGGAATTCGGCTTCGCATTATAACAAAAGGTCATAGGGTGATTCATACAGGTGGGCTGTGACGATTTCAAACAGCTCAGGTGGGTGGGAAACTAGGTTTCCCGCCGCATACCTGAGTATGAGTAAATAATAGAAATGGACATAAACTTCTTATGTCCATAACTATCCGCACGAGCGATTAATACGCTCCAAACCAACACCGGAATATTGTTAATTAAATACTCTTCCGATGGGTACCAAACACTGCTGTATGATTCCTGTTAGACCCTTAGCACAATACAAAGAGGGATTCCTCCGTTCAGGGACATTCCATATTAACCAAACTTTCAGAATCTATCAAAGGGACCATGGTCTACAAACTACATTAATTGTGAAAATATGTAACGATTGGGTCGCACGCTACGACTACATACTCTTTACCGTAAATACGCATACCGATGCGAGCGGGTGCACGCATCAGCGGGTATGCGCTATCACGGGAAAGCGCACGCATGCGCAGCGCGGACCAGCGTGAGGTGCAAATATGGCAGCGTGTATAGGGATATTTTTCTGACTTTGACATTGTGTACAAGGTGCTTTTCACAGTGGGTGAGTATCCCTGATACTATCCAGCATAGGAGAGTTTAACCGGAGCCTCTCTCCTACCTGGGCCCTGTCCAGACTCTGCCGGCGTGAAGCCTCGGCCAATCACACTTACAATCACTCGCAGACTTCACTCTTAATTTAGCAAGATATGGCAGACAAAATATCCCATTGTAATCTCTGATTATGATAACAACAGAAATTACAATCTTAACACTGTATACAACTCACTGTAACTGGTAATAAAATGCAGTTAAATTCAATTTGGTTCCATACTCACAATCTCCAAAAAGACTTCAAAGAGTTACAAACCAACAACAACACACAAAGGCAGCGGACCGAGGCAGGGACACATGGAGCAGAAGTAAGATAACAGCTCTTACCTGTGGCCACGGTTGATCCAGGTACCCCGGCACCAGTCCACCTTCCTTCTTCGTGTGTCAATGTTGGGTTGATCTCGGTGGGACCTCCAGAATGATATAGCCGTTCAAAATAATTGAAGAACAATGAAGTCTCTATGGTAGATTTATTGCATTGTGAAATTCACAGGGCTCACGATAAAAGAATATCATGAACTGAACATTGACACATTGAATTTATCTTATATACTTGTCATTACAGCATTACATGATCCAATCAAATTAGCAGACCAATCATATACATAAATCAATCACAATTAATTTATCATATTATTAACTCATATACTTCCCTTATGGGGGATTTCCAATTAATTAGCTCAACATCTTGTGATTATGAGTGTTTAATATCAAAATACATTTTACCTTTCACCTACTTTTAATTATCTTTATTCTGTAAAAAAAAAATTGTCTTTTTGCAAAACACTAGCTAACCGCAGTCTCAGGATACACTGCGCAGCTGGCCTTAACTTCTTGTTTTGACTAAAAATCACAGTTTCTGCAAACATATAAAAATCACATTTAAAAAAAAAACACTTTCTTTTAAGCAATAGACAAACTGACATCCAGCTTCCATTTTGTATTCACTTAGCCAAATCACCCCTCCCCCAATAGGCTTTGCACTTAGCAGACTGCTATTGTTTCTGACTGCTTACTGTGGGCCCGATTCAGACCAGATCACTGTTGTGCGAATTTGCACAGCGGCTGATTATCATTTGACTGAGCATGCGTTTGCATCGCAATGCGCAACGCCAAACAGTGACAGGATAGTGCTAAAATTTGGACCGCAAGGCATTCGCAAGGTGAGTGACAGGAAGAGGACATTTGTGGGTGGTAACTGCCCATTTTCTGGGAGTGTCAGGAAAAACACAGGCGTTCCCAAGCATTTTCAGGGAGGGTGTGTGCACTGTGCACGGCCACTGTTCCGTCATTTTGATGGGCTGGTAACTAGTGTAAGTATAAAGGTAATGTATACCATAGGCATTTGTAGCATGGGTGCAATGTGTGCAGTGCACACGGACCCCTGGAACCAGGGGGGGCCACACCGCACACACTGTCTCCATGTTGTTTTATACTTACCTTTCCACGATGGGCGCTGCAGCCACAGTAAAAATCACTTCCAAAATGGCTACCACGCATGTGCAGTAGGAGGAAATTTGTCTCCCGACCATGACGGGTGCCATGTTTCCAGAGACCTGTACATGCGCAGTAGACTTTGGCAGAATGCCGGCATCTACGGTGCCGTGGAGATGAGGGGGCCCACCCGGAAACTGCACATGGTCCCCATCCTCTCTTAAGATGTCCCTGATGTAGACTCATGGCAGAAGTATTGTCTGGATTCTTTATATATATATATAATGTATACTGTATTGTGCGACGATGTGATAATGAACCTTATCCCTGGTGAAAACACCTATTTCTCTGACGTCCTAGTGGATGCTGGGAACTCCGTAAGGACAATGGGGAATAGCGGCTCCGCAGGAGACTGGGCACAAAAGTAAAGCTTTAGGACTACCTGGTGTGCACTGGCTCTTCCCCCTATGACCCTCCTCCAAGCATCAGTTAGATTTTTGTGCCCGGCCGAGAAGGGTGCACTCTAGGGGCTCTCCTGAGCTTCTTAGTGAAAGTTTAGTTTTAGGTTTTTTATTTTCAGTGAGACCTGCTGGCAACAGGCTCACTGCATCGAGGACTAAGGGGAGAAGAAGCGAACCTGCCAGCTTGGGCTTCTTAGGCTACTGGACACCATTAGCTCCAGAGGGACCGAACACAGGCCCAGCCTCGGAGCTCGGTCCCAGAGCCGCGCCGCCGGCCCCCTTACAGAGCCAAGCAAGAAGAGGTCCGTAAAAATCGGCGGCAGAAGACATCAGTCTTCAACAAGGTAGCGCACAGCACTGCAGCTGTGCGCCATTGTTACTCAGGCACACTTCACACTTCGGTCACTGAGGGTGCAGGGCGCTAGGGGGGGGGCGCCCTGAGCAGCAATGTAAACACCTTGGCTGGCAAAAATACACCACATATAACCCCCAGGGCTATATGGATGTATTTTAACCCCTGCCAGAGCTCACCAAAAAGCGGGAGAAAAGGCCGCCGAGAAGGGGGCGGAGCCTATCTCCTCAGCACACGGGTGCCATTTTCCATCACAGCTCCGCTGGAAGGACGTCTCCCTGACTCTCCCCTGCAGTCCTGCACTACAGAAAAGGGTAAAAAAGAGAGGGGGGCACTAATTTGGCGCAGTTTTAATAATAACAGCAGCTATAAAGGGAAAAGCACATTTTATAGTGGTATTCCTGTCTATATATAGCGCTCTGGTGTGTGCTGGCATACTCTCCCTCTGTCTCCCCAAAGGGCTAGTGGGGTCCTGTCCTCTGTCAGAGCATTCCCTGTGTGTGTGCAGTGTGTCGGTACGATTGTGTCGACATGTTTGAGGAGGAAAATGAGATGGAGGCGGAGCAATTGCCTATTATAGAGTTGTCACCCCCTAGGGAGTCGACACCTGAGTGGATGAGCTTATGGAAGGAATTGCGTGACAGTGTCAGCTTTTTACGAAAAACAGTTGACGACATGAGACAGCCGGCTACTCAGCTTGTGCCTGTCCAGGGGTCTCAAACGCCATCAGGGGCTTTAAAACGCCCGTTACCTCAAATGGCAGACACAGACACGGATACTGACTCCAGTGTCGATGATGAGGAGACAAACGTGACTTCCACTAGGGCCACACGTTACATGATTGAAGCTATGAAAAATGTATTGCATATCTCTGATAATACAAGTACCACTAAAATGGGTATTATGTTTGGTGAGAAAAAACTGCCTGTAGTTTTTCCTGTATCCGAGGAATTAAATGAAGTGTGTGATGATGCGTGGGTTTCCCCCGATAAAAAACTGATAATTCCTAAAAGGTTATTGGCATCATACCCTTTCCCGCCAGAGGATAGGGCACGTTGGGAAACACCCCCTAGGGTGGATAAAGCGCTCACACGCTTGTCTAAACAGGTAGCACTACCCTCTCCTGATACGGCCGCCCTAAAGGAACCTGCCGATAGAAAGCTGGAGAATATCCTGAAATGTATATACACTCACACGGGTGCTATACTGCGACCAGCAATCGCCTCAGCCTGGATGTGCAGTGCGGGCGTGGCGTGGTCGGATTCCCTGACTGAAAATATTGATACCCTAGATAGGGACAGTATATTACTGACTATAGAGCATTTGAAGGATGCATTTCTATATATGCGTGATGCACAGAGGGATATTTGCCGACTGGCATCAAGAGTTAGCGCGCTGTCCATTTCTGCAAGAAGAGGTTTATGGACGCAGCAGTGGTCAGGTGATGCGGATTCTAAAAGCCACATGGAAGTATTGCCTTATAAGGGGGAGGAGTTATTTGGGGTAGATCTATCAAACCTGGTAGCCACGGCAACTGCTGGAAAATCCACATTTTTACCCCAGGTAGCTTCTCAACCTAAGAAGACGCCGTATTATCAGGCGCAGTCCTTTCGGCCCCATAAGGGCAAGCGGGCAAAAGGCGCCTCATTTCTGCCCCGTGGCAGAGGGAGAGGAAAAAGGCTGCAGCAAACAGCCAGTTCCCAGGAACAAAAGCCCTCTTCCGCCTCCGCAAAGTCCTCAGCATGACGCTGGGGCTTTACAAGCAGACTCAGGCACGGTGGGGGCCCGTCTCAAGAAGTTCAGTGCGCAGTGGGCCCACTCGCAAGTGGACCCCTGGATCCTTCAGGTGGTATCTCAGGGGTACAAATTGGAATTCGAGACGTCTCCCCCTCGCCGTTTTCTAAAGTCTGCTTTACCGACGTCTCCCTCAGACAGGGAGGCAGTATTGGAAGCCATTCACAAGCTGTATTCCCAGCAGGTGATAATCAAGGTACCCCTCCTACAACAGGGAAAGGGGTACTATTCCACACTATTTGTGGTACCGAAGCCGGACGGCTCGGTGAGACCAATTTTAAATCTAAAATCCTTGAACACTTACATACAAAGGTTCAAATTCAAGATGGAGTCACTCAGAGCAGTGATTGCAAACCTGGAAGAAGGGGACTATATGGTGTCTCTGGACATCAAAGATGCTTACCTACATGTCCCAATTTACCCTTCTCACCAAGGGTACCTCAGGTTTGTGGTACAGAACTGTCACTATCAGTTTCAGACGCTGCCGTTTGAATTGTCCACGGCACCCCGGGTCTTTACCAAGGTAATGGCCGAAATGATGATACTCCTTCGAAGGAAGGGAGTTTTAGTTATCCCTTACTTGGACGATCTCCTGATAAGGGCAAGATCCAGGGAACAGTTGGAAGTCGGGGTAGCACTATCTCAGATAGTGCTGCGCCAGCACGGTTGGATTCTCAATATTCCAAAATCGCAGCTGATCCCGACGACACGACTTCTATTCCTAGGAATGATCCTGGACACAGTCCAGAAAAAGGTGTTTCTCCCGGAGGAGAAAGCCAGGGAGTTATCCGAACTAGTCAGAAATCTCCTAAAACCAGGCCAAGTCTCAGTGCATCAATGCACAAGGGTCCTGGGAAAGATGGTGGCTTCTTACGAAGCAATCCCATTCGGCAGATTCCACGCAAGAACCTTTCAGTGGGATCAGCTAGACAAATGGTCCAGGTCGCATCTTCAGATGCATCAGCGGATAATCTTGTCACCAAGGACAAGGGTGTCTCTCCTGTGGTGGTTGCAGAGTGCTCCTCTTCTAGAGGGCCGCAGATTCGGCATTCAGGACTGGGTCCTGGTGACCACGGATGCCAGCCTGAGAGGCTGGGGAGCAGTCACACAGGGAAGAAATTTCCAGGGCTTGTGGTCAAGCCTGGAGACATCACTTCACATAAATATCCTGGAGCTAAGGGCCATTTACAATGCTCTAAGCCTAGCAAGACCTCTGCTTCAAGGTCAGCCGGTGCTGATCCAGTCAGACAACATCACGGCAGTCGCCCACGTAAACAGACAGGGTGGCACAAGAAGCAGGAGGGCAATGGCAGAAGCTGCAAGGATTCTTCGCTGGGCGGAAAATCATGTGATAGCACTGTCAGCAGTGTTCATTCCGGGAGTGGACAACTGGGAAGCAGACTTCCTCAGCAGACATGACCTTCACCCGGGAGAGTGGGGACTTCACCCAGAAGTCTTCCACATGATTGTGAACCGTTGGGAAAAAACCAAAGGTGGACATGATGGCGTCCCGCCTCAACAAAAAACTAGACAGGTATTGCGCCAGGTCAAGGGACCCTCAGGCAATAGCTGTGGACGCTCTGGTAACACCGTGGGTGTACCAGTCAGTGTATGTGTTCCCTCCTCTGCCTCTCATACCCAAGGTACTGAGAATCATAAGAAGGAGAGGAGTAAGGACTATACTCGTGGCTCCGGATTGGCCAAGAAGGACTTGGTACCCGGAACTTCAAGAGATGCTCACAGAGGACCCGTGGCCTCTACCTCTAAGAAGGGACCTGCTCCAGCAGGGACCCTGTCTGTTCCAAGACTTACCGCGGCTGCGTTTGACGGCATGGTGGTTGAACGCCGGATCCTGAAGGAAAAAGGCATTCCGGATGAAGTCATCCCTACCCTGATCAAAGCCAGGAAGGATGTAACCGCACAGCATTATCACCGTATTTGGCGTAAATATGTTGTGTGGTGCGAGGCCCGGAAGGCCCCTACAGAGGAATTTCAACTGGGTCGTTTCCTGCATTTCCTGCAAACAGGACTGTCTATGGGCCTAAAATTAGGGTCCATTAAGGTTCAAATTTCGGCCCTGTCGATTTTCTTCCAGAAAGAACTGGCTTCAGTTCCTGAAGTTCAGACGTTTGTCAAGGGGGTACTGCATATACAGCCTCCTTTTGTGCTTCCAGTGGCACCTTGGGATCTCAATGTAGTTTTGGGGTTCCTAAAATCACATTGGTTTGAACCACTCACCACTGTGGACTTAAAATATCTCACATGGAAAGTGGTAATGCTGTTGGCCCTGGCTTCAGCCAGGCGTGTCTCAGAATTGGCGGCTTTATCCTATAAAAGCCCTTACCTAATTTTTCATACGGACAGGGCAGAATTGAGGACTCGTCCTCAATTTCTCCCTAAGGTGGTTTCAGCGTTACACCTGAACCAACCTATTGTGCGGCTACTAGGGACTTGGAGGACTCCAAGTTGCTGGACGTAGTCAGGGCCCTGAAAATATATGTTTCCAGGACGGCTGGAGTCAGGAAATCTGACTCGCTGTTTAGCCTGTATGCACCCAACAAGCTGGGTGCTCCTGCTTCTAAGCAGACTATTGCTCGTTGGATTTGTAGTACAATTCAGCTTGCACATTCTGTGGCAGGCCTGCCACAGCCAAAATCTGTAAAAGCCCATTCCACAAGGAAGGTGGGCTCATCTTGGGCGGCTGCCCGAGGGGTCTCGGCTTTACAACTTTGCCGAGCAGCTACTTGGTCAGGGGCAAACACGTTTGCTAAATTCTACAAATTTGATACCCTGGCTGAGGAGGACCTGGAGTTCTCTCATTCGGTGCTGCAGAGTCATCCGCACTCTCCCGCCCGTTTGGGAGCTTTGGTATAATCCCCATGGTCCTTACGGAGTTCCCAGCATCCACTAGGACGTCAGAGAAAATAAGAATTTACTTACCGATAATTCTATTTCTCGTAGTCCGTAGTGGATGCTGGGCGCCCATCCCAAGTGCGGATTGTCTGCAATACTTGTACATAGTTATTGTTACAAAAATCGGGTTATTATTGTTGTGAGCCATCTTTTCAGAGGCTCCTCTGTTATCATGCTGTTAACTGGGTTCAGATCACAGGTTGTACAGTGTGATTGGTGTGGCTGGTATGAGTCTTACCCGGGATTCAAAATCCTTCCTTATTGTGTACGCTCGTCCGGGCACAGTATCCTAACTGAGGCTTGGAGGAGGGTCATAGGGGGAGGAGCCAGTGCACACCAGGTAGTCCTAAAGCTTTACTTTTGTGCCCAGTCTCCTGCGGAGCCGCTGTTCCCCATGGTCCTTACGGAGTTCCCAGCATCCACTACGGACTACGAGAAATAGAATTATCGGTAAGTAAATTCTTATTTGTCTCTTCACCAGTTGATATACAGTTTATCCCTCTCTTGCCCCATTTGGCAGCACCACAAGTGTCCCATGCCTGGATTTACCTTCATCTCCTATTGTAGTCCTTCTCTCAGACTAATATGTGATAATCCTATCAAGAAGATAACATCTTGGTGGCAAGCTTAATGACTAGGGCAGGGGCAAACGTGGGATTTGCGAGCAGCGGCGGCGGCACTCAGCGACGACTTCCCAAAGGATTAAAAACACAATCACTCTGGATTTCTTCAACATTTCAGGATCCTTTATACCCCTTTCAGACCACACATGTAACCCGGTATCGATCCGGTATTTTGCCGGGTCAAAGCGGCTCGCTGTGCGGTCTGTAAGGGTACCCCCCTTCCCCCCTCCCCCCCCCCGATTTCCAGAATAAAGAAGGGCTATTCCCGGGTTATTACCGGGTCAGGTGCAGTGTGAACGGGTTACCCGGGTCAATGCAACCCGGTACCTGTTCACAGCATAGGGAGAGGCGGCGCGGTGATGATCTCATGTCCCAGCTCTGCCTCCGCACCTTCCGATGCCACCGCTTGCCCCTGCCCTCGATGGCAACCCGAGTCGGGAAGCCAGTTCTCAGGGTCCAATGCCGGATCGCACCCAGGAAGGACCTGTTTCTATTTCCTGCATGTGATCCGGCATCTGTAATCTGAAAGTGGAATCATTTAGACCTTTCGTCAGGATACAAAGATACAAAATGACATCAACATGCCTTATAAGCACCACCCAACCCAAAAGTGAGTGCCCCCCACCCTGCCCTCAGACAGCTGTGGAGAATGAATCACATATGTTGGAAATTCCTGCACCATATAATTTACAAGTGTATAAACCCAAATGGAGCAAATAACAATGTTCACGTCTTTAAATGAATCCCTTAAGATTGCTAATTACAGTACAGCGGCACATTAATGTTACACACCTTTAAGGTATACATGAATCTATGTCTGACCTCTGAAAAATAAATGTTTTAGATATTTTTACGTGTCCCGCTATTAAAACAATTGTAATTTAGACATTGTAATGGACACTATGTAAATAGCATTGAAATTTACCATGATTATTAGATAATATACAGATGGAGACACGCTAATCATGGCTCTGTCTGTTCCCGAGCCCACCCGCCCACCGAGTCCCACCCATTGAAGCATCTGGGATGCGCGTGCAACACGCACACGCCCCATTCACTGCAATGGGAGTGTCTCTGTGCACTCCCCTAGCTGGGGATAGACGCCGGATCGCCTGGTCCCGCCGGGAGTGCACGTTTGTGATGGAGACACATCAGATAAGCGTGGCTCCTTCTGTAGGTAGTAACTGAACATGTGCACCACTGTCTGTAAATAACAATCACCAATATGTCTTTTATCAGAACTACAAAGGATACAAAATAACATATGAACCTGTCATAAAGCATCAAACGTTATCCACATTCATGTAATAAGATACAAAGTCATCAAATTCAAATACCCAAATCTCACTCGCAACACAACAAGAAAGGCTATAAAACACAGGCAAAACTAAGTTGTTCATTTAACCCCTTCGGAGACATTGGGGGTAATTCAGACCTGATCGCTAGCAGGCAATTTTTGCACTGCTGCGAGCAGATAGTCGCCGCCTACAGGGGGAGTGTATTTTAGCTGTGCAAGTGTGCGAACGCATGTGTAGCCGAGCTGTACAAACAGATCTTGTGCAGTGTCTGCGCAGCCCAGGGCTTACTCAGCCGCTGCGATCACTTCATCCTGTCCGGGACCGGAACTGACGTCAGAAACCCTCCCTGCAAACGCTTGGACATGCCTGCGTTTTTCCAAGCACTCCCAGAAAACGGTCAGTTGCCATCCACAAACGCCTTCTTCCTGTCAATCTCCTTGTCAACGCCGGTACGAATATGAATGCAGGACTGCAAAAAAAAACCTAGCGAGCGATCAGGTCTGGATTAGCCCCTTGGTCTGTCGGGCGGGGGAATGGTAAATTAAATAGTTTAATACAGGTGACGCCAATTATATATTAAGAGGGAAGTCCAGGTAGAGAGCATTTTGTCCTTCCTGGAATCTGTCATTTTGGGAGGTACTGTATGCAACACTCAGTACATCGACATGGACAGAATGTCGACAGTCAACATGTCAACATTTCTAATATTGATACGGACATAATGTTGACATTTTATTTTAGCCTAACCCTAATTGCAGCCTATCCCTAATTGCAGTGGGTTATTAAACACTGCATCCAGAACATGCTGACACGCTGTCTGGAACCCATGGTGATGATGAGAGTCAGAGGCGGAACTACCGGCAGTGCAAGCAGTGCACTGCACTGGGGCCCGCCTCTGTCCAGGGGCCCAAGCATGTAATGAGTCAAACTGACTCATTACATGCCGCTGTGCGCTGCGGGCAACCGCTGCCCGCAGCGCACAGCCGCCCGGAGATGAGAGGAGCAGCGGTACGGACGGGGGAAGGAGGAGGAGGGAGGTGAAGGAGGGAGCCGCAGCAGCGCTTTGTTACTGGTGGAGGCGCTGCTGCTGCTGCCCCTCTGCTTCCCTATAGGCTGTCTTCCGAGAACAGCCTATAGGGAAGCAGAGGGGCAGCAGCGCCTCCACCAGTAACAAAGCGCTGCTGCGGCTCCCTTCTTCACCTCCGTCCACCACCTCCTCTACTGCCCGGGAATCGTCTGACGCGGCTGCACCGAGGAGCCTGAGCCGGCCGAGAGGGTAAGTATAATTCTTCTTTCTTACTTTCTTTTTCTCTTTTTCTTTCCTTCTTTCTTTCTTGGGCCTGCCTGCCGCTATGTGTAAAAAGGGGAATCAGCCTGCCGCTATGTGTAAAAATGGGGGACTGCCTGCCGCTATGTGTAAAAAGGGGGAATCTGCCTGCCGTAATGTGTAAAAAGGGGGGACTGCCTGACGTAATGTGTAAAAAGGGGGAATCAGCCTGCCGCATTGTGTAAAAATGGGGGACTGCCTGCCGCTATGTGTAAAATGGGGAATCTGCCTGACGCTATGTGTAAAATGGGGAATCTGCCTGACGCTATGTGTAAAAATGGGGAATCTGCCTGCCGTAATGTGTAAAAAGGGGGGACTGCCTGCCGCTATGTGTAAAAATGGGGAATCTGCCTGCTGCTATGTGTAAAAAGGAGGAATCTGCCTGCCGTAATGTGTAAAAATGGGGAAGCTGTCTGCCGTAATGTGTAACAAGGGCACGCTGTCTGCCGTAATGTGTAAAAAGGGGATGCTGTCTGCCGTTATGTGTAAAAAGGGGACGCTGTCTGCCGTTATGTGTAAAAAGTGTACGCTGTCTGCCGCTATGTGTAACAAGGGCACGCTGTCTGCCGTTATGTGTAAAAAGTGTACGCTGTCTGCCGCTATGTGTAACAAGGGTACGCTGTCTGCCGTTATGTGTAAAAAGTGTACGCTGTCTGCCGTAATGTGTAACAAGGGCACGCGGTCTACCGTTATGTGTAAAAAGGGCACGCTGTCTGCCGTTATGGGTAAAAAGGGCACGCTGTCTGCCGTTATGTGTAAAAAGGGGACGCTGTCTGCCGTTATGTGTAAAAAGTGTACGCTGTCTGCCGCTATGTGTAACAAGGGCACGCTGTCTGCCGTTATGTGTAAAAAGTGTACGCTGTCTGCCGCTATGTGTAACAAGGGCACGCGGTCTGCCGTTATGTGTAAAAAGGGCACGCTGTCTGCTGTTATGTGTAAAAAGGGCACGCTGTCTGCCGTTATGTGTAAAAAGGGCACGCTGTCTGCCGTTATGTGTAAAAAGGGCACGCTGTCTGCTGTAATGTGTAAAAAGAGGAATCTGTTCGCTCTAAGGTGTAAAAGGGTCTCTACCTGGTGTAGTGGTGCTATTGTGCGGCGTAATTTGAATAATGGAGACTACTGTGTTGGTATTATTTTGTGGCCACACCCCTTCCCCACGAAGCCACGCCACTATGTATTTTTGCGCGCGCCTACGGCACGCACTGCCCCTGTTTTACATGCAGGGGTGGGGCTCCGATGGCGTTTCTTGCACACAGTGCTAAAATGTCTAGTTACGGCACTGTTGCTAGGTTTCCACTTCCCTGAGCAGGTCCCCCTTACCAGATCCTCTCCAGGGGTGAGGGGGTGGACTTGGATGGGATGTGTGTGTGTGTGGGGGGGGGGGGCCCAAAGCATTTTGTCGCACCTGGGCCCACCGCTCGCTAGTTCCGCCACTGATGAGAGTAGATACAAAATGGAGGCATAAACATAGTTTAATGCTTTCACTTCCATTTCCGAATGAATATAATAGCATAAAATAGTCTCAAACCTAACATAACATTTCATTGCCCCTCTGACCAACTGGACTCAAATCTCACCTGGCAGTGACTTAGAGGTCTATTCAGGGCCGGTACTACACCTCCTGGCGCCCAGTGCGAAAGTTTCCACTGGCGCCTCCGGCTCCTCCCCCCCCCTCCCCCCACGGCAAAACAGTTAGTTCATGAAAAATAGGGGTGTGACTTCATAGGGGAGGGGCGTGGCCACGGTTAAGCCCCCAGTAGCTGTGCCCCAAGATTTGCCCCAAGTAGTTTTGCCCCCTGTAACTGTGCCCCCAGTAGTTGTGCCCCCTGTACTTGTGCCTCCATGTAGATTTGTCCCCAGTAGTTGTGCCCCCAGCAGCTGTGGCCCCAGTTAATTTGCCCCCAGTAGTTGTGCCCCTTGTAGCAGTACCCATTGTAGCAGTGCCCCCTGTAGCAGTGCCCCCAGCAGCTGTGCTACCAGTTGATTTGCCCCAGTAGCTGTTTCCCCTACAGCAGTGCTCCCAGTATGTGCCCACTGTAGTAGTGCCCCCTGTAGAACTGCCCCTTGTAGCTGTGCCCCCTGTATGTGCCCCTGTAGTAGCGCCACTTTGAAACAATAAAAAATAAACAATACTTACCAGCCTCGCTCCTGCTTCCAGACCGCTGGTGCCGCTGCGCCGGTTCCTTCCATAGCAGCACCGCACTGACACTAGGGGTCAGTTTTGACCTCTAGCGTCAGTCAGCGATGCCGGCTGCTGCGGGCGCATACGGCGCTCGCTGCAGCCGGGGAGCGGGGAGGGAGAGAGGATTAGTGGTGGCTCTTGCCACGGCGGCGGCGCCCCGGGCAAAAAGCCTGCTTGCCCGTGGCAAGAGCCACTACTGGGTCTATTCATGAAGCAATGAAAAGTGTGGACAAGTGAGCCAGTGGAGAAGTTAGCCATGGCAACCAATCAGTGTTGAGGAAAAACATTTATAAAGTGCATTTTATAAAATTATACGGAGCAGCTGATTGGTTGCCATGAGCAACTTCTCCACTGGCTCACTTCTCCACACTTTTTATTGCTTCATGAGTAGACCTCTTACTATGAGAACCAAAGTCCGATAATAGTTTGAGAGTTAGTAATCAGTGATATCAAGAGAGCGGCGCCAGTGGTCGGGGGCCAGAATGATGTGACTAACTCTGCTATTTGTGGTTACTGAGCACTCCTGTGCTGAAAACATTTGCAATTCCATTTATTTATGTTACATAATGTGCCCAAGAATTGGTGGTCATAGAAGTACATCTGGTAATCATTGTTAGTGAAAAATGTACTTTCAAGGGTCATCAAGCCCGGGCAGATGAGCTAAAAAAACAAAATACTTAGGCCCAACATATAATGCATCAGAATAGAAATGAAAATAAAAAAAAATAATATTCCACTGAAAATACAACATTACTTGTCAGCCGTTCCTAAGTAGCGTCTGCCAGGACGATGAGATGCGGTTAGGGCTGCAATGTGATGTTTTATAATGCCATCATCATAGGATAAATGTGCATTAGAGTGTAAGCTTCGCAGAGTCACTAGTCTTAGCCAAAGTGCTATTATTTTATTATTTTTTCATTCCTTTTTTTTTTTTCAGATTTCTTTAGTGCAGGCTGCATAATTACATCAAGCCTCAGTGACATTCAGGATTCCACCTGCATTCACTTCATCAACTATGTGTCACAGACAGACTACATTAACGTTCTGCCTACAACTGGGTTTGTGCCGATATGCAGTGGTGGATTTTCCATTAGGCACGTGAGGCACATGCCTAGGGGCAGCACTTGCTGGGGGGAGGCACATCAGACTGATGAGGTGATTCTTTTTTATGTCTTTGGTGGTCTTGAGGCATCTAGATTGGCTCCCAAAATGAGGGGGCAGTGACGTTATTTAGGGGGCAGGGAGCTGGGGGGCTACATTCACCTGCAGCACCAATAGACATTTCAGTCAAAGTAGCCTGTAAGGAACATTCACATTTCAATTGTTCCAGCCTCATTCCTGGAAGCCACACATAAAGGAAAACCCCATATATGTGCCCAGGGTCATTTGTTCTTAAGTACCACTCAGTCGCTCAGTGACAGTATAATGTAATATACCACCTAATGACACATCTGTAGTGCTGCCCGATAAGTACAACTAGACTTTTAAGACTTTGGAAACACTTTAGTTACAAAACTCAGTCTGGCTAAACAAAGTAACAAATAGACCTTGGGAGCTGAGTTCTGCCAGATAATCTAGCAGCAGTCTGCCACCTCCGACACTTCACATCTTCGGCGCCACCCGGGATGCAGAGCACCGCTCTGGGGATGCACCCTTTTTAGTGTGGTCTGCTGCGCTCCGAAGGCGGATCTTCTCTCCTGCTGACGCAGCTCTTCCCCTGACGCGTCTTCTCCCTCACGCAGCTCTTCCCCGACACATCTTCTCCCTCACGCAGCTCTTCCCCGACACATCTTCTCCCTCACGCAGCTCTTCCCCGACACATCTTCTCCCTCACGCAGCTCTTCCCCGACACATCTTCTCCCTCACGCAGCTCTTCCCCGACACATCTTCTCCCTCACGCAGCTCTTCCCCGACACATCTTCTCCCTCACGCAGCTCTTCCCCGACACATCTTCTCCCTCACGCAGCTCTTCCCCGACACATCTTCTCCCTCACGCAGCTCTTCCCCGACACATCTTCTCCCTCACGCAGCTCTTCCCCGACACATCTTCTCCCTCACGCAGCTCTTCCCCGACACATCTTCTCCCTCACGCAGCTCTTCCCCGACACATCCTCTCCCTCACGCAGCTCTTCCCCGACACATCTTCTCCCTCACGCAGCTCTTCCCCGACACATCTTCTCCCTCACGCAGCTCTTCTCTGACACATCTTCTCCCTCACGCAGCTCTTCCCCGACACATCCTCTCCCTCACGCAGCTCTTCTCTGACACATCTTCTCCCTCACGCACCTCTTCCCCGACACATCTTCTCCCTCACGCACCTCTTCCCCGACACATCCTCTCCCTCACGCAGCTCTTCTCTGACATATCTTTTCCCTCACGCAGCTCTTCTCTGACATATCTTTTCCCTCACGCAGCTCTTCCCCGACACATCTTCTCCCTCACGCAGCTCTTCTCTGACATATCTTCTCCCTCACGCAGCTCTTCTCTGACATATCTTTTCCCTCACGCAGCTCTTCTCTAACATATCTTTTCCCTCACGCAGCTCTTCTCTAACATATCTTTTCCCTCACGCAGCTCTTCTCTGACATATCTTCTCCCTCAATGCGCTCTTCCCCGACACATCTTCTCCCTCACGCAGCTCTTCTCTAACATATCTTCTCCCTCACGCAGCTCTTCTCTGACATATCTTTTCCCTCACGCAGCTCTTCTCTAACATATCTTCTCCCTCACGCAGCTCTTCTCTGACATATCTTTTCCCTCACGCAGCTCTTCTCTAACATATCTTCTCCCTCACGCAGCTCTTCTCTGACATATCTTTTCCCTCACGCAGCTCTTCTCTAACATATCTTCTCCCTCACGCAGCTCTTCCCCGACACATCTTCTCCCTCACGCAGCTCTTCTCTGACATATCTTCTTCCTCACGCAGCTCTTCTCTGACACATCTTCTCCCTCACGCAGCTCTTCTCTGACACATCTTCTCCCTCACACAGCTCTTCCCCGACACATCTTCTCCCTCACGCAGCTCTTCTCTGACATATCTTTTCCCTCACGCAGCTCTTCCCCGACACATCTTCTCCCTCACGCAGCTCTTCTCTGACACATCTTCTCCCTCACGCAGCTCTTCTCTGACACATCTTCTCCCTCACGCAGCTCTTCCCCGACACATCTTCTCCCTCACGCAGCTCTTCTCTGACATATCTTTTCCCTCACGCAGCTCTTCCCCGACACATCTTCTCCCTCACGCAGCTCTTCCCCGACACATCTTCTCCCTCACGCAGCTCTTCCCTGACATATCTTTTCCCTCACGCAGCTCTTCTCTAACATATCTTTTCCCTCACGCAGCTCTTCCCCGACACATCTTCTCCCTCACGCAGCTCTTCTCTGACACATCTTCTCCCTCACGCAGCTCTTCTCTGACATATCTTTTCCCTCACGCAGCTCTTCTCTAACATATCTTTTCCCTCACGCAGCTCTTCTCTGACATATCTTTTCCCTCACGCAGCTCTTCTCTAACATATCTTCTCCCTCACGCAGCTCTTCCCCGACACATCTTCTCCCTCACGCAGCTCTTCTCTGACACATCTTTTCCCTCACGCAGCTCTTCTCTAACATATCTTTTCCCTCACGCAGCTCTTCTCTAACATATCTTCTCCCTCACGCAGCTCTTCCCCGACACATCTTCTCCCTCACGCAGCTCTTCCCCGACACATCTTCTCTGACATATCTTTTCCCTCACGCAGCTCTTCTCTGACATATCTTTTCCCTCACGCAGCTCTTCTCTGACATATCTTTTCCCTCACGCAGCTCTTCTCTGACATATCTTTTCCCTCACGCAGCTCTTCTCTGACATAACTTTTCCCTCACGCAGCTCTTCCCCTCAGACAGATTTCACCCCCCTTACACAGCTAATCACTAGAGTCACTAAAGGGCATGTTATGCCACAAGTTTGACACTGAGCCAAACACTCTCCCACTTCCCCTGCGCGCTCTCTGAATCCTCGTTACCTGGTGCAGTAATCTTCTGTAATGCTGGCTTGCCGGATAGCTCCCCTGCCTCATTGCTGGGTCTGTTCTCCGGCTATCCGCTGGAGCTTCGGATGATCCTCTCTTCCTGTCACCAGCTTGTCGCTGAATGTTGGCCTGGGACTTCCCATCAGTATTCCCCTTGCACCTTCTCCAAGCTAACGGCCCGGGTACTGCTGCTGCAGCAACGCTGCCTGATGAGCACCAACTTACCGCCGGGGCCGCCCCTGCATACAAGACAGCTGCTCCCTGTGTTCTGGCTGAGGGTGTCGCAAATGGATGACCCCTCATTCCTGCGACAACCAGTCACTAGAGCGGCCACCTGTACAGGTCAGCACTGAAAGTTATGCCTCAATAGGGACTGAGGGTGGCAGGTGAGGCTGTTTTGCACTGCCCGCTCGACACATCATTTGATGTGAGAGATGTGGCTACAGGCAGCGGATGCAGATCGCAGGGCTGACGTGCGCCAATAGTAGCGGGGGCAAGTAGGCATGATGCCCTGGCCGCCGGCGGTGCCCCACTCTGCTGGGCCTGCCAAGGCACCCAGGGCACGTGCCCTGCTCAACCCCCCTTAGTTTCACCTCCGATTTTACCTGTCACCAACCAATCTCTTTTTAGAAACCCAACCCATCACAACAACTCCTACAACCACCAGAACCACCACCATGACCTCCACAATGACTACTACCACAACACCAACCACTACCACTGCCACTTCCAGAATGACCACAACCACCATTGTTAATCCTGTCCTACCCCACGGTGATGGTAAGACAACCCTAGAATATTCATGCATCTGATAGTACATGCACTACAGTCAAATAACCAAATATTTTGCAACTTTGGAAACGATTTTGGCTAATAAACTTGATCAGACTTACCAGATCAGACCCTCTTTACTTCAAACCAGCCAGTGCCCAACATGTAATACTCCACTATGCAAGTTATTATGGCTGACACTGTGCATTGCACTATAACGCATGTGCATGTCAATACACAGGCAGACCACAATTCCCAGCAGCCCCGACAGTTGCTCAGGGGGATGAGCGTGAAAAGGCAAGTGACATTTGGAAGCCAGTGCCAGTAGGGAGTATGGTGAGGTACCTGGGGCAGGAGCAGGGCAGGAGTACTGCAGACCTTCTGGTCAAAAATAAAGACCTATACCATAGGAGAGGCAGGACCTACTGAGGGTAGAGACAGCAGAGAAGAAGGAGGAGATAATCCTCTCACCATTAAGGCTGACAGTGGAGGAGGCACAAGACTGGGGCTGTCCACCAACATAGGGGGTAATTCCAAGTTGATCGCAGCAGGATTTTTGATAGCAATTGGGCAAAACCATGTGCACTGCAGGGGAGGCAGATATAACATGTGCAGAAAGAGTTAGATTTGGGTGGGTTATTTTATTTATGTGCAGGGTAAATACTGGCTGCTTTATAGTTACACTGCAATTTAGATTTCTGATTGAACACACCCCACCCAAATCTAACTCTCTCTGCACATGTTAAATCTGCCCCCCCTGCAGTGCACATGGTATTGCCCAATTGCTAAAAAAAAAATCCTGCTGCGATCAACTTGGAATTAGCGCCATAGTGCTGAATTGGCTGCTGACTGTAAAAAGTGTTTGCCATGTGGTAATGTAATCAGGACACTACATCACATCTGAGCTGCAAAAAGGGAACGAAACTCAGTCATAGACACTCTGTACTGTACTTATTGTATCTGTGTCCCACTAAGCTGCTGGACATCCCAATTCCCTCATTACTGGCTGCACTGATGCCAGACAGACTTAGAGTAACAGACATTGGGGCAGATGTATTAACCTGGAGTAGGCATAAGGAAATTATAAATCAGTGATAAGTGCAAGGTGGTAACGCATCAGCCAATCAGCTCCAATATGTAAATTAACAGTTAGGAGCTGATTGGCTGGTGCATTTATCACCTTGTACTTATCACTGCTTTATCACTTCCTTATGCCTTCTCCAGGCTAAATCTATCTGCCCCACTGGGCCTAATTCAGACCTGATCGCTCCTCTACATTTTTGCAGAGATCTGCGATCAGATATCCGCCAACCCTAAAGACTGAAAACCCGCCCCGTGCAAGTGTGCGAATGCACGTGTACGCTGCGCAAATACTTTGCCAGGCAGCGGACATCTGCAAATCCAATCGCAACTCACTCACAATCGAATGATTTGTCCAGTCTGTGCAGTCTGTGCGTAGCCCAGGATGTACACCTACAGTGTGATACATTCAGGCCGATCGGGGCTGGAGCTGACGTCACACACCCACCCTGAAAACGCTTGGGAACGCCTGCGTTATTCCTGACACTCCCAGAAAACGTCCAGTTACCACCCACAATATATGTAGCAGAACAAAAGGTCATTAGCCTACAGAAGGGAAAGAGCCAATTACTATATCAGAACGGGACACTACAGTGTAATAAAGCTGTAACATGAGGGGGAGTGAACCAGTGGAGAAGTTGCCCATGGCAACCAATCAGCTGCTACTTATAATTTTCTAGAATGCTCTTGATAAATGTTAATGCAAAGCTGATTGATTGCCATGGGCAACTTCTAAACCGGTGCCCTTCTCACTGCTTCATACATCTCCCCCTTTATCTCTCTCCGCTTTATCTCTCTCCAAGGTTTGACATTGTGGCCTGTAGCATTACATACACACACATAAAACATAAATAAAATAATATGTAATTTATGTCCTAACAGATTAAGGGGTCTATGTACTAAGCCTTGGATGGAGATAAAGTCGCTGGAGATAAAGTACCAGCCAATCAGCTCCCAACTATCATGTCACAGGCTGGGTTTGAAAAATGACAGTTAGGAGCCGATTGGCTGTTACTTTATCTCCAGCGACTTTATCTCCATCCAAGGCTTAGTAAATAGACCCCTAAGGTGTCTATGTACTAAGCCTTGGAGAGAGATAAAGTGGATGGAGATAAAGTACCATTTAAACTGCTCCTGTCATTTTTCAAACACAGCCTGTAAAACATGACAGGTGCTGACTGGCTGATACTTTATCTCTGTCCACTTTATCTTTCTCCAAGGCTTAGTACATAGACCACTTAATAGTGTTAGATGCCGTATCTTTTCCCGCCACACTTGCAGCTGGCACCTAGTCATGCCAACATCCCCGCTCTTCCATCTCACAGGCCGGTTATCACGGAGGCTCCTAGAGTTTCCTTTTCTTTCCCTGGGTCGCATCTACCTCCCCATGTCATGTGCTTGTCGGTTAGGAGTGGATTACAGACCTCAGATCATTAGCTCAGTGGATCATGGGTTTAAACAGCTGCAAGCTTGTTACATCTGTGCCAGTGATAGTTACTATAATACAGTATTAGTAGCTGTACCTGTGTTCCTGTGTTCTGTTCCTCTTTACTGACTCCCTGGCCTTGTCCTCTGACTGTATAACTGCAGCCAGCCATGACCCTGAATTGTGTAAACAAAATAGTTTGTCTGCTGCCAGCCCTGACCTCAGATGATATACTTTTGTAGTCTGCCTGCCGTTAGCACAGACCCCAGCTCATATGTTTCATTAATCTGTCTGCCGCCTGTTCTGTTGTATACAAATTGCAGTCTATTTGTTAGGGGCCCTACACACCCGGCGATCCGCCGCCCAGCTGCCCGACGGCGGATACGGCCGACGAGCGACCCGGCGGCGGGGGGGCAGTGACTGGGGGAGTGAAGTTTCTTCACTCCCCCCGTCACCCGGCTGCATTGAAGTGCAGGCAAATATGGACGAGATCGTCCATATTGGCCTGCATGCACAGCCGACGGGAGACCAGCGATGAACGAGCGTGGGGCCGCGCATCGTTCATCTCAGGATCCTCCACACTCAAAGATATGAACGAGTTCTCGTTCATTTATGAACGAGATCGCTCATATCTTTTAAAAAATCGGCCAGTGTGTAAAACACCTGGCAGTTGCAGTCCTACCATAGACTAGTTAGGAGGCAAGGGGAAAGAAGAACAACTTGTTTCCCCAATAGCAGGTGAAAAGTCAGTTGAGGTGCAGAATTCAATTCAATCCACTCAGGAGCGTTATTCTGTTAGAATCCCTGCCTTATTGAAGAATTACAGAGATGGCATTCAAAGACGTAGAACTCCAAGGGAGGGGGGTTGTGTCAAACCTTGGAGAAAGATACATTGGAAAGGTAAAGTTCCAGCCAATCAGATCTTGTCATGTTACAATCGGTGTGTGAAAAACGACAGATGATTGGTTGGTTCTTTATCTCTTTCTACTATATCTCTCTTCAGGGTTAGATACATTTCCCACAAGGCATAAAAAATTCTTTGGTCGATAAACCCTTTTCCCTGAAGTGATAGATCCTAATGTCTGAATTCCAAGTGGTTCTAGTAACTACCACCAGTAAGAGGTCATTGTTTGTCTTTGGGCTTTACAATATACAAACCGTCTTGTCTTTATCTTTAACGTTCCATGCAGCAGGATCTTGCAGTGAGGTAAATGGTTGAGGAGGCACTGGCTAGTACCAGGGCCAGATTTACACATAATATATGTACCTAAGTGTTCATGTGGGCATTATATACAGGTGCAGCATTATATACTGATGGAAATTTGGTGAGGTTTGATCAGAGATGTGCAGACAAAGGGCTGCTGGTAACACTATTAACAGAATTATTCAAGAGGACTGGAAGAAAAGTGAATGTAGCCCCACTGCACAAAAGTAGACGCAAGGAAGAGGCAAGCAACTACCACTCAGTGAACCTTAAGGGGCTTATACACGGTGCGATTTTAACTACCGATACAGACTATATAGTCCATATCCGTAGAAAACATAGTGCATATCAAACCATGCAGAAACACGTTGCGATGCCGATGCGTGGTCCCGCAGAATCAGCATCACAAGTAAAAATAGACTGTGTGGGCAGGCCAATATTGACTATAATGGAGGTTCATGCCTCCAGGCAGTTCAAGGGAAATCGTATAGTCAGTATCGGCCATAGCCTAAATCGCACCGTGTGTACCCGGCGTTACACCAGTAGTAGGGATCTTGAGTGCACTTTATTTGAGCACCACTGTTGCAGATCCTGGGAGGTTTAACTAATTCTATGCTGCAAGAGACTCACGTGATGTAATGACAACTGGAATTGTACCATATTCATTTATAAGTTTATATTTATATATTCACTTGTACAGCCCATTGATATATAAAGTAAAATTGCAATGTGTTTATAAAAATGAAAAAAATAAAATGTGTTTTGTTATTGTTGTGATAAGGATTTGTGAAATTATTTTTTATATCTAAGTATGTTTTCCCTTCATAAGAGTGACACAACTGCTTACTGAGTGCAGGCAGGGAGCCAACTTACTAGACAGTACAAACAAATAAGCAATAAAATATCCAAAAGATGGTAAGAAAAAGTACAGCACCAATTGTGCCCACAAGGTGGCGATCCAAGACCCTCTAAAACTGTGAAGGCGTCTTGTAAAGTGAAAACTACAGTATCAGTGAAAAATCAGGAAATTGCACAAAGTTTGCCTAGATTCAGCCACAACACATAATCAGACTCTATTAATAAGCAATCGGCTCACCAATAAGATGGAGGTATTCGCGGAAATGTGACAATGTTCACAAAAGAAAAGAGCTGGGTAGATGGAACGTATTAATCAAATAGCAACATTTTAATTCAAATGTTTTAATTGTAATTCCTCTTTAAATGGTTAACTCCCTCTTACCTTGACATAGAAAGTTATGCACAAGACAATCGATTGAAAATGTGTTTAATGATGGCTATAACTCATGTAATCACAAAATGCTACATTATGATCATGTGGAATTACGCACAAGCTGTGTGTTCCATCCAAAGATAACGGTTTCCTAAGCAATTAGTTAGTAATAGTAGGCATCAATGTGCTGTGCCTCTTCTAGAAAGAGTGTGGTTTTTATGTTCTGTCCTATGGTCTTGGTGCTAGGAGGCATCTGTGTAAGGGGGATATTCTTGTTTAAAAGGGGCTTATTCTCAGAATTGGGGGTAGATAGTGTCAGAACTGGTGCATGAAGGGCTCACTGGGGCAATGCAGTGGTAGGGGCCCATGTTTTTGGGGTGTGCCCAGTCTCCAGAAGAGGTGTGGCCAGCTGCCACATAGGTTTGCCTAACCATTAGAGAGTGCATGGCCTGGGCCCCTTGGTAAACATATATAGTAAATACTGCTAGTGCATGTATGACATTGCATCAGATTAATTACAGCAATGCCCTGTAGAAAATACACCATAGTCCTGTGCAGTATCTGTAACATATGTATAATTAGTGCACAGTCTGGAACCTGAGCCCTAGAGGCGGAGGTGTTCTTGTCCGTCCATCCCCTCTTCCCCCTCCCCACCCCCACACACCTTTGGGCCAGTCCAACCCCAGGGGTAGATGTGTAATTGAGAAGTTTTCATTTTAGGACTATTACTCATTACCTAAATTTGGTCTAGGCTCTCTATCAGTAGACTCATTTGTGCCTGTTCTCTTTCATTTTTACGTTAAATGATGTTACACCCCATCCCCTTTAATTTCACCTCTATCCCTATGCTCTAAGTCACACCCCCAGTAAAACTGAGGGGGAGGGGGGGAGGAGTAGAAATTATGGGAAGGGAAGAGAAACAATGGCATCTTTAATAAATGGCCAGCTCTGAAAGCAGACTTCCTAGCACCGCCACAAAAACTAGCAAAAGTCATATCAGAAGAATTTTTGCATAAATTATTTCTTTAATATTTACATTCCACAAATATAAACTAAAAATAAAACCTAGGACTAGAGTCCCTTTAATCGTTTGCTCTGTGAAAATGCACTATGACACCAGAGATTAGTACATAAAGGGAGATGTTGGCTGCACACCACTGTTTCTACGCATACAGAATTTAACAAGTGTATTCTGCTGAACACAAAACACTTTTATTTTAAAGCATTCAACTTAACAAACTGCAAAGTAACAATTCTTTAAATGTATTTACACAGATGTAAGATGTGCTCTGTGCTGGAGAGTGTGATCTATAGCAATCGGAGGACTACGAGTCCTCATAATTCCACCCTGATGCCAGCTATGGCTTCTCAGAGATGGTTGGTGAAAAGACCCACGTGAGCTTCAGAATGCATATCTTGGTTTAAGTTCATAAATGAATGTTTGGTTCCTCCGCTTCAGGCTTCGGCCTTCCAGGGCTGTGGTTGTGAGTGAGATCGGAACCGTAGGCTGCCTTGGCACAGGGCCTTCTGGAAAGTCAAAGTGAAGTCGTCACAGCTGATCCATTTAGCAGTGTTGGACTTGGGGTAAAGTGCCTGAGACAAGGGACAGACAGAAAGGTTAAGCTTCAACAAAAGGTCTCAGAAGTAAATTGTTTATTATATCTTCCATACAGGCAAATTACTATTATGCCATAGAGATGGATATGAAGAAGCCTAAAGCGAAAAGGGTTCATTTGTAGACACGGAACAAACTACAAATGCACTATAGGTTGCGTAGCCCCCCCTGTTCTGTTGTATACAAGTTGCAGTCTATTTGTTAGTCTTAGCATAAACACCTGGCAGTAGACTAGTTAGGAGGCAAGGGGAAAGAAGAACAACTTGTTTCCCCAATAGCAGGTGAAAAGTCAGTTGAGGTGCAGATTTCAATTCAATCCACTCAGGAGGGTTATTCTGTTAGAATCCCTGCCTTATTGAAGAATTACAGAGATGGCATTCAAAGACGTAGAACTGCAAGGGAGGAGGGTTATATCAAACCTTGGAGAAAGATAAATTGGAAAGGTAAAGTTCCAGCCAATCAGATCTTGCCATGTTACAATCGGTGTGTGAAAAATGACAGACGATTGGTTGGTTCTTTATCTCTTTCTGCTATATCTCTCTTCAGGGTTTGATACATTTCCCACAAGGCATAAAAAATTCTTTGGTCGATAAACCCTTTTCCCTGAACTGATAGATCCTAATGTCTGAATTTCAAGTGGTTCTAGTAACTACCACCAGTAAGAGGTCATTGTTTGTCTTTGGGCTTTACAATATACAAACCATCTTGTCTTTATCTTTAACGTTCCATGCAGCAGGATCTTGCGGTGAGGTAAATGGTTGAGGAGGCACTGGCTAGTACCAGGGCCAGATTTACACACAATATATGTACCTAAGTGTTCATGTGGGCATTATACACAGGTGCAGCATTATATACTGATGGAAATTTGGTGAGGTTTGATCAGAGATGTGCAGACAAAGGGCTGCTGGTAACACTATTAACAGAATTATTCAAGAGGACTGGAAGAAAAGTGAATGTGGCCCCACTGCACAAAAGTAGACGCAAGGAAGAGGCAAGCAACTACCAATCAGTGAACCTTAAGGGGCTTATACACGGTGCGATATTAACTACCGATACGGACTATATAGTCCATATCCGTAGAAAACATAGTGCATATCAAACCATGCAGAAACACGTTGCGATGCCGATGCGCTGTCCCGCAGAATCAGCATCACAAGTAAAAATAGACTGTGCGGGCAGGCCAATATTGACTATAATGGAGGTTCATGCCTCCAGGCAGTTCAAGGGAAATCGTATAGTCAGTATCGGCCGTAGCCTAAATCGCACCGTGTGTACCCGGTATTACACCAGTAGTAGGGAAATTGATGGAAACAATTAAATATTTGTATTTTGAGTGCACTTTGGTGGTCATTCCGAGTTGTTCGCTCGGTAATTTTCTTCGCATCGCAGCGATTTTCCGCTAATTGCGCATGCGCAATGTTCGCACTGCGGCTGCGCCAAGTAAATTTGCTATGCAGTTAGGTATTTTACTCACGGCATTACAAGGTTTTTTCTTCGTTCTGGTGATCGTAATGTGATTGACAGGAAGTGGGTGTTTCTGGGCGGAAACTGGCCGTTTTATGGGGGTGTGTGAAAAAACGCTGCCGTTTCTGGGAAAAACGCGGGAGTGTCTGAAGAAACGGGGGAGTGTCTGGGCGAACGCTGGGTGTGTTTGTGACGTCAAACCAGGAACGAAACTGACTGAACTGATCGCAGTTGCCGAGTAAGTCTGGAGCTACTCAGAAACTGCTAGGAACTGTCTATTCGCAATTCTGCTAATCTTTCGTTCGCAATTTTACTATGCTAAGATTCACTCCCAGTAGGCGGCGGCTTAGCGTGTGCAAAGCTGCTAAAAGCAGCTAGCGAGCGAACAACTCGGAATGAGGGCCTTTATTTGAGCAGCACTGTTGCAGATCCTGGGAGGTTTAACTAATGCTATGCTGCAAGAGACTCTCGTGATGTAATGACAACTGGAATTGTACCATATTCATTTATAAGTTTATATTTATATATTCACTTGTACAGCCCATTGATATATAAAGTAAAATTGCAGTGTGTTTATAAAAATGAAAAAATAAAATGTGTCTTGTTATTGTTGTGATAAGGATTTGTGATTTATTTTTTTTAAAGGTTTTAAATTTAAAAGTATTTTAAATAAATGTTCTTGACCTACTGTAACTCAATCATTACAAAAAAAAACTATTTCTGAGCAGATCTTAGAAAAAATATTGTGTGTGTGTGTGTGTGTGTGTGTGTGTGTGTGTGTGTGTGTGTGTGTGTGTGTGTGTGTGTGTGTGTGTGTGCGCGCGCTCGTGCGATGTCTTTATTTTATTTATTCTTTTACAGGAGGACTATAGGTACCAGCGGGCCCTTAATGCCTGCTTGTGGTTCTCCAGAGGTTTGCTGGGAGCTGTAGTCCTCCTGTAAATGACTATATTAAAATTATACACTGAATGCTAACAACTCGGCACCCACCACCCAGGGGTGGCTTCCGCTCAGGCCTTGGGTGCCCTGGCAGGGGGAAAAAAAACCTTTATTTGGGGGTCCCCACATCTCTAGGAATCCCCAGTCTGGGCTGACTAGATAGGGGGTGAGGAATGCTTTGGGCCCAGGACCCATCAAGTGTGTCCCCTGGCTATGACATTACCCTCTGCTAATGGAGCCTGGTGCTGTTTCTAAAAATAAGGGGGACCCCTACGTCATTTCCCCCCCCAGTATTTATAGAACCAGAACCGGTTCCAAGTGCCCGCTGCTGGTTCATTAAATACAAGGGAACCCTACACAAATTTTGTCCTGTATTTTTGTACCAGGACCAGCTGAAAGAGCCCGGGAATCACATTGATCTGTGCATGCTGCTCCAAACACAATACTGATGTGGGACGTCTATTTCTGAAGTGTATTTTGGTCCAAGTCTGCATAATTCTCGGGTGTGTTTGCAAACATGATTTTTGGTAAATTCCTGTGTTTCACTGTTTCCTATGGAAAATAATCCAAGTGGCTGCTAGTGTATTTAATTGTATTAGCTATTTCACCTGTGTTTTGAAGTTCTATTCTATGCAACACTTCCATGTTTTGCCTTTAGTAAATTTTTGTGTTTGCAAAAATGGCCAAACACACCCGAGATTCCAAACATGGAGCTTAGCAAATTTACCCCGCGGCCAAGGAGGTATACATTTCTGTCCCCCGTTGCAGAGAAACTGTCACGCAGCGTGGGCTTACCGCTGCGGGTCCCGCCGTTCGGCCGTTGCCAGTGGGCTGTATGCAACAGCTCTGTCATGGCAGGGGGATGCGGCCGGGTCAGGCAGCGTGAATGCGGCTTCCTGGAGGCTGGAGGGAGGACCTAGTGGCCAGCGGCTCCCTGGCGTGTCCGCAGTGCTGGGAGCGGCCATGTTGGAGACCAAGGGTAACACCAATTAGCATGAAGGGTGAGTGCCAGCCAATCCTGTTTTCCTGTTGCCTATAAATAGGCTGGGAATATTGCATTCTGTGCCAGTGCTTTGTTGTGGCTACTCTGTACCTAGCTCTGTGCTCCCGCAGTTTGTTCTGTGCGTCTCTTGTAACTGGTTCCGTCAGGATCTCCGAATTCTCAGCCGACTCTCGCTGTACAACGCTCTCCAGCTCTGCACTGTGCAGTCACGGTCGACTGCTTTCCCACTGATAGTGTAGGAGCTTCCGCAGTATAGCAAATATATATTGATTCACGCTTTTTTGCATTTATTAAGATATTTACTGTTAATCACAAAATGGGTTCATGTGTCCTTAAGAAAATATTGCTGAGTTGGTCAGAATACTATATTTGCTGAATAATCTTGTTTTAAGGCATGACTTCTACAAGACAAATGCAACATTAAATGTATCCAAGGCGGACAAAGCAACACCAGATATATCCAAGGCTAATTGAGAAGAATAAAGAAAGAAATCTTTTGAGTTTATGTCCGAAAGACTGATAAACAAAACAATAACCATTTTCAAGGCTGTTCTAGTTGCCACTTGGAACATTGTATGACAATCAATGTATTTCAAGACATACATGGTGTATTCTGATTGGCTAAATGTATTGGCAAGCATGAACCTGTCACAATCCTGACTGTAGGTTTTATATTTGGTGACTTACCCCTGCCATCTGTCCTGGATCCTGTGTCTTTTCACTCACGGAGTTAAACAGCTTGTCAGTTTTCCTGAGTTCTCTGCCTGAGAGGTAATAGGTAATCAGCTCCACCTGTGGTGATCTCCTGTGTGAGGCTGAATTCAGTAATCTAAAAGCAAGCATCCTGTGTTTTGCAGAAGTCCAGGCTTCAGTGTTCTCTTGGCCTGCTAGGCCTCATTCTACATCACAGCCTTGGCTAGAGTAGTCACATGACAGTGACATCACCTAATCCTGCCCACCAATCATCAAGGACCAGGAAGTATAAATCAGGAGGCTGAGTTGGAATCGGGGCCAGTTCCTTGTGTCACATACAGCTTTGTGTGGGTCTTAAGCTGAGCTCCCTAAAGGTAACCTTTGTACCTAAGTTCCTGTGGAAACTCTGTTCCCTTGTTACCGTTTGGTTTATTTGTGTGTTGCCATTTGATTTCACCATTTCCCTGAGTCTCAATGTAAAGGTACAGCTGCAATGTTTCGTCTTAAAGGCACAGTACTGAATTCCGTGTTCTCCACTGAAAACCACAGCTGTCGTGTTTCAGTTTTACTTCTGTTGTAGTTGGGATCTCCGTGCCTCAGTACCTCCGTGCTTCCAGCACCTCAGCATCTCCGTGACTCAGCATCTCCGTGCCTCAGCACCTCAGTGCCTCAGCATCTCCGTGCCTCAGTGCCTCAGTACCTCCGTGCTTCCAGCACCTCCGTGCCACAGCACCTCCGTGCCTCAGCACCTCCGTGCCTCAGTACCTCCGTGCCTCAGTACCTCCGTGCTTCCAGCACCTCAGCATCTCCGTAACTCAGCATCTCCGTGCCTCAGTACCTCCGTGCCTCAGTACCTCCGTGCTTCCAGCACCTCAGTATCTCCGTGACTCAGCATCTCCGTGCCTCAGCACCTCAGTGCCTCAGCATCTCCGTGCCTCAGTGCCTCAGTACCCCCGTGCTTCCAGCACCTCCGTGCCACAGCACCTCCGTGCCACAGCACCTCCGTGCCTCAGTACCTCCATGCCACAGCATCTCCGTGCTTCCAGCACCTCCGTGCCTCAGCACCCCTACGCACCCCAGTGTCTCTACGCACCCCAGTGTCTCTACGCACCTCAGTGCCTCCACGCACCTCAGTGCCTCCACGCACCTCAGTGCCTCCACGTACCTCAGTGTCTCCAAGCACCTCAGTGTCTCCAAGCACCTCAGTGTCTCCAAGCACCTCAGTGTCTCCAAGCACCTCAGTGTCCGCAAGGACCTCAGTGTCTCCAAGCACCCCGTGCCCTTTAGCACAATTATACCTGGTATTCTTCACTGATTCATCAGTGCCTTTCCAGTTCTGTCTTTCAGGAGACCTTCAGCATGCCTCCTGTCTGCCGACCTAATCCTGCATGAGGAGAACCTAGATTCGGCCATCTCTGCTGCGGTTCCTCTTCCCAGTCACCGGAGGAAACCCAGAGTCCACAGCATTTCCAAACCAGGTCAGTGGTAGTATTCACATAATCCTCCAGTCGCCCGCACAGACTTCACTACACCGGGTTCACAAAAACCTCAGTCATGACAGTAGGAACTGGCCACATGGACCCGGCCGAAAGTGTTAGTCTGACGCATGACCTCCTAAGCAATATTGCAGGACGCTTGGAAGGTCTGGAGTCGACTCAGCATCGATTGGCACAGAGTCTGCAGCGGAATTCGTCCTCCAGAGATTCTATGACCTTCTGCTCTAAGACTCCTGACCAACTGCAGATTTTCTACCAGATGTTACTACAGTTACAAGAACTTTTGCCTAGTATTCTCTCTGTGATGCCTGATCTCCTCAGGAATACTACCAACGTTGTTGATCCTGTTTTGTCTCATCCAGTTAATAGAGTCTCTTCCTCTGCGCAAGGGAAAGTTTTTCATCAGAGCTATCCACGGCCCAAGCTCTCTGAAGCTGAACGTCAGCGGCGTAAGGAGCTACATCTCTGTCTTTACTGTGGAAATTCTGGTCATTTTGTTAAAGACTGCATTCTTCGCAAGCCAGGTAATAGTGACAAATCTCAGTATCATAGTGCTCATGTCTACAAGTCATCCACAGTATCCAATCCTTCTGCTGCTGACGGGGGTATCAAGAAGGCTACTCTTCTGAGAGAGACTCAAATTTATGACTGGGGTCCGGTGGTTAAAAGACCTTATCCCAAGTTGGGTGTCCAGAGAAGAATGTTCAAGCCATTTACAGTCACAGAGGAGTCCGTGTCCACAGACCCAGGAGGGGCGTTTTCAGAGCGTCCAGCCCCAGGAGGGGCGTTTTCAGAGCGTCCAGCCCCAGGAGGGGCGTTTTCAGAGCGTCCAGCCCCAGGAGGGGCGTCTTCAGAGCGTCCAGCCCCAGGAGGGGCGTCTTCAGAGCGTCCAGCCCCAGAGAGTCTTCAGAGTGCTGCCCAGCCAGTGAGTCTTCAGAGTGCTGCCCAGCCAGTGAGTCTTCAGAGTGCTGCCCAGCCAGTGAGTCTTCAGAGTGCTGCCCAGCCAGTGAGTCTTCAGAGTGCTGCCCAGCCAGAGAGTCTACAGAGTGCTGCCCAGCCAGAGATTCTACAGAGTGCTGCCCAGCCAGAGATTCTACAGAGTGCTGCCCAGCCAGAGATTCTACAGAGTGCTGCCCAGCCAGAGATTCTACAGAGTGCTGCCCAGCCAGAGATTCTACAGAGTGCTGCCCAGCCAGAGATTCTACAGAGTGCTGCCCAGCCAGAGATTCTACAGAGTGCTGCCCAGCCAGAGATTCTACAGAGTGCTGCCCAGCCAGAGATTCTACAGAGTGCTGCCCAGCCCCGTGAAGAGGGGGCTCTTGTCTCAGCCCAGCCCCGTGAAGAGGGGGCTCTTGCCTCAGCCCAGCCCCGTGAAGAGGGGGCTCTTGCCTCAGCCCAGCCCCGTGAAGAGGGGGCTCTTGCCTCAGCCCAGCCCCGTGAAGAGGGGGCTCTTGCCTCAGCCCAGCCCCGTGAAGTGGGGGCTCTTGCCTCAGCCCAGCCCTGTGAAGAAAGGGCTCAGCCCGTCCCGGTTCCAGCCGGTCCAGCAATATTCCAGGCCCTGCCTGGTCAGTCCGTCCCGGTTCCAGCCGGTCCAGCAATACTCCAGGCCCAGCCTGGTCAGTCCGTCCCGGTTCCAGCCGGTCCAGCAATACTCCAGGCTCCGCCTGGTCAGTCCGTCCCGGTTCCAGCCGGTCCAGTAATACTCCAGGATCTGCCTGGTCAGTCCGTCCCGGTTCCAGCCGGTCCAGCAATACTCCAGGCCCAGCCTGGTCAGTCCGTCCCGGTTCCAGCCGGTCCAGCAATACTCCAGGCTCCGCCTGGTCAGTCCGTCCCGGTTCCAGCCGGTCCAGCAATACTCCAGGCTCCGCCTGGTCAGTCCGTCCCGGTTCCAGCCGGTCCAGCAATACTCCAGGCTCCGCC
This sequence comes from Pseudophryne corroboree, assembly GCF_028390025.1. Lineage (NCBI taxonomy): Eukaryota > Metazoa > Chordata > Amphibia > Anura > Myobatrachidae > Pseudophryne > Pseudophryne corroboree. The sequence continues at coordinate 440,768,580 of NC_086450.1, forward strand.
TGGTCAGTCCGTCCCGGTTCCAGCCGGTCCAGCAATACTCCAGGACCAGCCTGGTCCGTCTCCTTTGGCTCCAGCCAATCCAAGTATCCTCGGATCCAATCCAGTCCTACTCGTCCAGCCAAAGCTTTCTTCAGTTTCATCCTCTAAGCTTTCGTCTGATGGTTTTCCACCTATTTACTTTGATGGAGATTTATTGCAATATGCCGCTCTGGTTGAACAATTTCTCTCTCGGATGGAGTCTGATCCTTCAGGTGCAGTAACTCTTTCCAACGTTACTCGATATCTGTTCCTGGCATTCAGAGGAAGAGCTTTGGAGTGGGCCAACATGCTCTTTGAGAGTAATGATCCTGTGTTCCATGACTTACAGACTTTCAGTAACGCTGTAGTTAAAGAATTTAGTCCTAAACCTTTGGAATCTGCATCAACGAAGGTCCTAAATTCTTCTGTATGAATTTCTCAAGTTCCTCTAAGATTCAAGATGGGTGTCCGGAGTCCACCCTTGAAGAGGGGGATACTGTCACAATCCTGACTGTAGGTTTTATATTTGGTGACTTACCCCTGCCATCTGTCCTGGATCCTGTGTCTTTTCACTCACGGAGTTAAACAGCTTGTCAGTTTTCCTGAGTTCTCTGCCTGAGAGGTAATAGGTAATCAGCTCCACCTGTGGTGATCTCCTGTGTGAGGCTGAATTCAGTAATCTAAAAGCAAGCATCCTGTGTTTTGCAGAAGTCCAGGCTTCAGTGTTCTCTTGGCCTGCTAGGCCTCATTCTACATCACAGCCTTGGCTAGAGTAGTCACATGACAGTGACATCACCTAATCCTGCCCACCAATCATCAAGGACCAGGAAGTATAAATCAGGAGGCTGAGTTGGAATCGGGGCCAGTTCCTTGTGTCACATACAGCTTTGTGTGGGTCTTAAGCTGAGCTCCCTAAAGGTAACCTTTGTACCTAAGTTCCTGTGGAAACTCTGTTCCCTTGTTACCGTTTGGTTTATTTGTGTGTTGCCATTTGATTTCACCATTTCCCTGAGTCTCAATGTAAAGGTACAGCTGCAATGTTTCGTCTTAAAGGCACAGTACTGAATTCCGTGTTCTCCACTGAAAACCACAGCTGTCGTGTTTCAGTTTTACTTCTGTTGTAGTTGGGATCTCCGTGCCTCAGTACCTCCGTGCTTCCAGCACCTCAGTATCTCCGTGACTCAGCATCTCCGTGCCTCAGCACCTCAGTGCCTCAGCATCTCCGTGCCTCAGTGCCTCAGTACCTCCGTGCTTCCAGCACCTCCGTGCCACAGCACCTCCGTGCCTCAGCACCTCCGTGCCTCAGTACCTCCGTGCCTCAGTACCTCCGTGCTTCCAGCACCTCAGCATCTCCGTGACTCAGCATCTCCGTGCCTCAGTACCTCCGTGCCTCAGTACCTCCGTGCTTCCAGCACCTCAGTATCTCCGTGACTCAGCATCTCCGTGCCTCAGCACCTCAGTGCCTCAGCATCTCCGTGCCTCAGTGCCTCAGTACCCCCGTGCTTCCAGCACCTCCGTGCCACAGCACCTCCGTGCCACAGCACCTCCGTGCCTCAGTACCTCCATGCCACAGCATCTCCGTGCTTCCAGCACCTCCGTGCCTCAGCACCCCTACGCACCCCAGTGTCTCTACGCACCCCAGTGTCTCTACGCACCTCAGTGCCTCCACGCACCTCAGTGCCTCCACGCACCTCAGTGCCTCCACGTACCTCAGTGTCTCCAAGCACCTCAGTGTCTCCAAGCACCTCAGTGTCTCCAAGCACCTCAGTGTCTCCAAGCACCTCAGTGTCCGCAAGGACCTCAGTGTCTCCAAGCACCCCGTGCCCTTTAGCACAATTATACCTGGTATTCTTCACTGATTCATCAGTGCCTTTCCAGTTCTGTCTTTCAGGAGACCTTCAGCATGCCTCCTGTCTGCCGACCTAATCCTGCATGAGGAGAACCTAGATTCGGCCATCTCTGCTGCGGTTCCTCTTCCCAGTCACCGGAGGAAACCCAGAGTCCACAGCATTTCCAAACCAGGTCAGTGGTAGTATTCACATAATCCTCCAGTCGCCCGCACAGACTTCACTACACCGGGTTCACAAAAACCTCAGTCATGACAGAACCCTTTGTTTTTAAGCTATAAATAATAAAGCCATGACGGCCCCCTAGCAGGTCATTTATGATTTGCTTCGGTTACACATGAATTTGTGTCATCTTATCATTCATTGACCTCCAACCGGTTGCTAAAGGAACAGAATTCTGACTGATGACTGCAGAGAGTTTATAGACCAGACCTGAACAGGTTAACATACCCTAACATTTACTTGGGGACATCGTCCGGGGATATTCCAGCATCTCCTCCACTGGCAACAAATCCTCTGATCTTTCAGGAACCGCTGATGACAAAAACCGGTAAGTGAGATTCAATGTGTAGATTTCTACCTGCTCATTTGAATCAGCGTTTCTTGAATGCATCTGAGAAAGTCCAGTCGAGAAGATCAGAGAATATCTTAAAGAGCCCAGTATCAGTCAGAAGAAGAATTTTTTTTTAAGGTAAAATATATATTGTGATGTCATATTGTTGAATTGTGGGTAAATATCTTCAGCTAATTTGTCACAAGTGTACAGGGGGAATTAATCAAATATCCAGAAAAATTTTACATTTTTAAAAGGTGGCGTATGGCCAAGGTGTATTCTAATGCTGATAAACAGTTTGATTTGATAAATAACCAAAGAGGTGTATGCAAATCTTGTACCTGTGTTGTTGTGTTAAGAAAATACAAAGGGTCTGTAGCACCGAGATTGGTGGCAATTACAAGCACTGAAGTCTCATTTGGTTATGTGGAAAATGATGATGAATTTTATTGTACAATAGGTTGTCATTTAAAAAGAGAATTGTTGGAACATTACATTGAGAATGATTGGTCTAACATCATAACCTATTGGCCTAGGAACCACATAATCCCAGGTCTAAGACCCATTTGCCCGTGCAGCCTCAAACAGCTGCCGTGCACACAGATAACAGATATAGCATTTACTGTCATCCTTGTTTTTGTATCCTTGCACTGTTGTATGTACTCTGCCAATATGCTTTTGAAAAGGTGGGGGGGAGTCGGGTTATCTGCTGAATAATGAAACCAGTGTCAGTAACTAGATTCTCCTGCACACATTGTACTGTATATATTGTATGTCCCTATGCAAGACAGTTAAGGGGTAGGATTGGGTCAGTAATAAAGAACAGCTACTGTCTGAAAGAAAACAAGGGATAAACTTACATGGTAACCCCAATAGAAAGGAGACTCAGGTATGATTGCCTGCGGTGCACAGGACACATAATTTTCCAGACACAAGGTGAACGACTTCCAAGAATAGTGGGGAGTTTACCAAGAACACAAGGAACAACAGGGGTATTGGTACAAGCAGGAATCTTTATAGGCAGGGGGATAGACCCTTGGAGTAACGTAACAATAATATTAGGGACGCATCTCAGTGATCCAGAAGAAATAATCTATTATGCAGGTCTCACTTGGGGAGCAGTACTAATAGATTTTCCACCAATACAGGGAGGAAGGGGCAACACTACAACCCCAGTCATTTGTCCACAGACTGATTTAAGGAGTTACTAAAATACCACATCAGGAGGGGTTCCGCGCACGTTCACCCAGGCATGGGAGCGCGGTCTGTAAAGATGTCAGGGCCCGACAAACCCGTGGATATTGTTAGTAACAGGGAGGGGAGAAAAGCTATGAAAGGAATAAGTTAAGTCCCTCATAAGGGGTTACTAAAATACCACATCAGGATAGGTTCAAACCCGTGGATATTGTTAGTAACAGAGAGGGGAAGAAAGCTATGAAAGGAATAAGAAAAATTTACAAAAGAGCAGGTTTTCCGTCAGAAGGGACACTAGACTTAGAGAAATGGGAAAAATTTGCCTCCTGTAACAAGAGTTGGATAATTAAGCATAATAGTAGAGATCAAGCATCCATCTGGATCACTGTAGCACAAGAATTGCAGAAAATACAAGGAATGGTGTGAAAACCAGCAAGAAAAACCTAAAGCATGAAGAAGTGGCTTCCCGAGGTACCTCCCTGCCAAAACACCATCTGAACAAGAAAATGATCAAGTGACCCTTGTACTGCCAACAGGTCACCAATATCAATGCATTATAGACTCGGGAGCAAGCCGAACAATTTTAAAGCAGCAAGAGGTACCAAGTGAATTAATGACCACTGAGACCTAGTCCAGCAACAGCACCTCCACACTATACCCCACCCCTATACCCAGACATGCATGCACACCCAGGTACCCCTAGTATGAACAGAATTGAATCATCTGCAAGCTCACTAACAGTGAAATTGAAAAGAGATGAAACAGGAAAATAGAACAACGTTTGAAAGTGGAAAGATGTACATGACAAGACTTAAGAGATGGTGTCATGCACAGACACTCAGGGCACCAGCAGCCCCAGACTTGAAACAGTAGAAGACTGAGTCCATCAGAACTTACTATGATAAAGTCACTATATGACACACAAGATGATAGAATATGAGGGTGTGCAACTCCCGTGTCGGCAACAGTGTACTCAGTCACCACTGGCAGTTCGATAAAAGTGACTTTACCCACAGGAGACACAAGGGTTTCAAGAGCTGTTTTTATGCACAACCAGATTCCTCTACATTTACTTACAGATCAGACCATTGCAACGACTGGATTAGGAGGTTAAGCCCTACCCCTGCAAGAAAGCAAAGATGTAACCTGAAATACAAGCTGCTATACAAGACTATCTCTCACAGGAAAAGTAAGACAAAGAGGAACAACAACTCCCAGCATGAACATCATTATGTTGAACACCAGCCTGGGTGGACTTGGACTAAGAAGATGACATGCCAGCAGCAGTGAGAAAGAATATGCAAGTGAAGAAAGGACAAAGTATGAAGAATAATGAATGAATCATAAAGAGAGGTGGTTGGAAAAAGAAAAGTTGAGAAACAATATGAAGGTCGCATGAAAGTTTGGAGACTAAAGGAAGTCTGCTTTAAGAAGGACAAAGAAAGACATCTGACAAGTGGTCAGTACTACATGGCAAGATTACAGAGATAATGCCATGATTTAAAGCAACAGAAGCTCCGGGGTTTAAAGCAAATAATAAGGAACAAGACAGAAAAAGTTCCAGAAGACAAATAAATGATGCTTCTTCTGCCAATATGAAGTACAAGCTTCTTCAGGTACTCCCCAGTGTACATAATGTCTCCAGAGGAAACAGCAGAAGGTATAATTACAGTCACCTTGCCCACTGGAGAAATACGTTTGTGCCTAATGAATACTGGAGCCAGCACACGCAGAAGACAGCAGAGGGAGATACCACAAGAACTGATGATATCAGAAATTCTTAAAAGGACAGGAGATGAAAGAAATACAGTCACCAATACCAGCCCAGTTCTTGACCTCGGAGTACATGTCCAGTGACTTTGCTGAAGCACAATGTACTAAAGCTTATCCAAGGAGAATACAGTACACACCAGCAGAAGTTTAACTTTCTAGCAACTTATCAAAGGAAAGAACAAAAAAGCCATTTAGAAGCAAGTTAGAACAGAAGTTCAGTATTGACTCATTCCCGTAGTACCAGTTGTAGAAGAAAGTAAGCAATACTACTGGACCAGGATAGCCCTGTGGAGGGGCTATATCACCAAGTGATTTATCCACAAAACACACAGCTAAATACAGGATGTGAATGAACTGCTGATTGCCACCACTACTAAAAGAAGCACCAAGAAGGGGCAGTGTCCTTAGTGAAGTTTCTGGAAGAACAAGACTGCAGAGCCTCAAAAGGAGAAATTGCAGCTAGTCAAGCAAGAGTTAATCTTCCTAGGACACTCAAGTACCCGACATCTAACAAAAGTGAGAAGGAAAAGATTTATACTGCAAGCTAAGATGCCAACTAGTGTCAAGCAAGTCAAATGATCATTCCTGGGCCTAGTAGGACACTACAGAACATGGATACCTCTAGCACCAGTCTACATGCAAGCATTGTATGACAACACTGAAAGGGAGGAGGGTCCGCATCCTACATACAGCAACAGATGAATTAAGCTATTGAACAATTGGAAACAGCAGTTGCCTCATCTCAAGCCCTAGAACTACCTGACTATTAAAGAAGGAGGCCATACATAGAAGTCCTTATGCAAAATCATGGACTGAGGTGAAGACCAGTGGCCTACAACTCAAGCAAGCTTGACAGCAGCAATCAAAGAGCACCTACCGGCATCAGAGCAGTGATAGCAGCAACAGTCCTAGAAGAGTATAAGAGCACAGCAGTGCTGAATCAGTAGTCCTAGAAGAGGACAAGAGCACAGGCATAGTGCTGAATCATGAACTTATCATCCAGGGTCCACATGCAGGTACAGATAAGCTTCAACAAGCAAGAACCAAACACCTGTCAGTGGCAAGGCTGACCATGTATGAAGTAGCACTGCCAAAGTGCGACAAGTAACCATCAGAAGATGTATTACCCTCAACTCAGCAACCCTTTTCCAACATTAATCAATAAAGGTGTTGAATCTCAAGATTCAAAAGGAGGGTAAAACAGATTATCTACTGATGAATGGGAAAGACAGAAGTTTCTAACATTCACTCACGAAGGTAAACAATATTGTTGGACACGATTACCCCAAGGGGGGGCAACCAGTCCATCAGATTTCTCAGAGGCAATGGCATTAATCCTGCAGAAATGGAGACCGCACTTCACAGACACCCAGTTAGTTCAATATGTCGATGATCTGCTTATTGCTGCACAGACAGAAGAGAAGTGCAAAAAAGGAAACAGCATCACTACTCATCTTTTTGGCAGAAGAAGATTGCAGAGTGTCAAATGCCAAACTACAGCTAGTACAGAAAAGAGTTATCTTTTTAGGACACTGCATATCCCAAGGAACAAGGCATCTTACTGATGAAAGAACAAAAGCAATAACTCAAGCAAAAACCCAAAGAACATTAAAAGAAATCAGAGCTTTCCTGGGCCTTATTGGTTATTACAGAGAATGGATACCCTCAGCCTCATTACTGATGCATCCCCTATATGAATAAACAAAAAAGGAGGCGTCAGCAGAAAACAGGGACACCATTGAAGAAGCAGTAAAAAAAACTAAAGCAAGCCATAATAACAGCCCCAGCATTAGGATTGCCTGATTACAACGAGCCTTTTAACCTATTCTGCCATGAAAACAGAGGGCATTCTTTAGGGGTGCTCACCCAGAAAAACGGACCAAAACAAAGACCAGTGGCATACTATTCAGCCCAGCTGGATCCAATTATCAGAGGAGCACCATCCTGTGTCCGAGCAGTGGCAGCAGCAGCAATACTGAGGAAAAAGGTGACAGACCTTGTGCTTGATCATCCACAGTGTATACAAGTACCGCACGCTGTAACAGAAATACTAAGTCAAGAAAAAAGCAAGCATCTTTCTGCAGCCAGACTTACCAAATATGAAGTAGCGCTATTAAGCACCTCCCATGTCACCATCACAAGATGAACTGTACTAAACCCAGCTACACTCCTTCCCATCAACGATTCAAAAGAGGGGAGGAGAGGGGTAAATGGTAATGATGGTGAATCATCAGATGAGGAGGAAAATGCTGCTACAGATGCAGAAAATACAACACAAACATTTCCACATGATTGCCTAGCCCTCATGGCATTAGAGACTTTACCTCTTCCTAATGTCCAAGATACACCACTGGACAATCTAGACATGAACCTGTTCGTCGATGGATCAAGATATTATGATAATGGATCCCCAAGGACAGGATATGCAGTAACAACTGAAACTGAAGTCATAGATTCTGGACCAAGAATGTCAGCACAAGAAGCAGAACTCATAGCAATGACCAAAGCCTGCATACATGCTGAAAACATGACAGCTAACATCTACACGGATTCACGCTATGCTTGGGGGGGTGTCCCAGGTTTACGCTGTTATTTGGAAAAAGTAGGGACTTCAAAGGTGCAAATGGAAAACCCATCAAACATGCCAGTTTGATTATGGAACTCTTCAGAGCATTGGAACTACCTAAAAGGATTGGCATAATCAAGGTACAAGCACATACTAAGAGCCAAACCATGGAAGCTAAAGGAAATGCATTTGCAGATGCAGAAGCCAAGAGAATTGCCTTACAATCAAAAGAACCTGAGCAAGTCTTAGTAGCTCAAGATGTGAAGCAAATGCCTAGTGAAGAGGAGCTGATCAAAATTCAACAACAAGCATCACAATGAGAAAAGGAGAAATGGAGATGATTGGGGGCAGAAGAAGATGAACATGGACTTTGGAAGTCAAGAGAATTAAAGTACTGTCTACCAGCAGCTCTATTTCCACCTATGTTACAAGTAGCTCATGGACAAGTACATCATTCAAAGGAAGCCATGGTAAATAGAGTACAAGAGCATTGGATAGCTCTAGGCTTCGATAAAGCTGCAACAAACTTTGTAGCAGGATGCTGGATCTGTGGAATCAGCAATCCAGGACAAAGAACCAAGACACCTCTAGGAACTATACCCAAAGCCTCTTACCCATTTCAAAGACTACAAATCAACTATATACAGTTGCCACGAAGCAGTCCATATGAATATGTACTAGTAGCAACGGACATGTTTAGTCACTGGGCCGAAGCCTGGCCAGTAGGCAAAGCCACAGAAAAAAACCACTGCAAAGAAACTGATAGCAGAAGTAGTATGTAGATTTGGGATACCTGAGGTTATAGAATCAGATAGAGGTACACATTTCACAGGAGAAGTCATGCAGCATATAATGAAAGATTTGGGGGTACAGCAGGCCTTCCACGTGCCTTACCGTCCCCAGGCGAGTGGGGAGGGGGAACATCTGAACTTTAACCTTAAGCTAAAACTACAGAAAATAATGACAGAAACCAAAAGAACTTGTCCAGAATGCCTACCTATAGTCTTGTTCAATATTAGGACCACACCCATGAGACCTAGTAAACTGACTCCATATGAAATATTGTTTGGGTCAGCTCCAAGAACAGGTTGTTATTATCCACAACAATTACAACATAATCATGGTGATTTAACAGGTTATGTACAGGAGGTCTGTAAAACATTGACTAACCTCCATTGCCGAGTGTTTTCTTCCATTCCAGACCCAGAAGGATCAGCTACGCATAAGCTAAATCCAGGAGATTGGGTCTATTTAAAGAGACATGTGAGAAAGACCTTTGAACCAAGATAGGATGGTCCATATCAAGTGCTGCTAACCATGCCTACCTCAAATTAAGGTGAAAAGTCGTGATACCTGATTACACGCCTCCCACTCGAAGAAGCTGACAGTGACTCTCCAGCCAGAAGAATGAAGTTGCTTATCCTTTGGTTGTTGTTAGGGGTAATCCCCAAGGTTTGGACTATAAGTCCAGGCAACTGGTTTACTGAAAGGGAATAGTTCAGGCCTAGTGTAAGTAGAATAGGGAGAAAAAGTGGAATCAAAAAGAGGGGAAATGATAGTGTAGGAGCTTCCGCAGTATAGCAAATATATATTGATTCACGCTTTTTTGCATTTATTAAGATATTTACTGTTAATCACAAAATGGGTTCATGTGTCCTTAAGAAAATATTGCTGAGTTGGTCAGAATACTATATTTGCTGAATAATCTTGTTTTAAGGCATGACTTCTACAAGACAAATGCAACATTAAATGTATCCAAGGCGGACAAAGCAACACCAGATATATCCAAGGCTAATTGAGAAGAATAAAGAAAGAAATCTTTTGAGTTTATGTCCGAAAGACTGATAAACAAAACAATAACCATTTTCAAGGCTGTTCTAGTTGCCACTTGGAACATTGTATGACAATCGATGTATTTCAAGACATACATGGTGTATTCTGATTGGCTAAATGTATTGGCAAGCATGAACCCTTTGTTTTTAAGCTAAAAATAATAAAGCCATGACGGCCCCCTAGCAGGTCATTTATGATTTGCTTCGGTTACACATGAATTTGTGTCATCTTATCATTCATTGACCTCCAACCGGTTGCTAAAGGAACAGAATTCTGACTGATGACTGCAGAGAGTTTATAGACCAGACCTGAACAGGTTAACATACCCTAACACCACCAGTGCCTTCGGGTTCCGCAGGATTCTCGTGGCGGGTCGCTAGCTGCAGTTGGAGTTCTTCATCCACGTCTTCATATCATCCAGCATCCAGTATTCACAGTTCTTCATTCACGTCTTCATCTCATCCAGCATTCAGTATTCACAGTTCTTCATCCACGTGTTCATATCATCCAGCATCCAGTATTCAAAGTTTTTCATCCATGTCTTCATATCATCCAGCATCCAGTATTCACCGTTCTTCATCCACGTCTTCATATCATCCAGCATCCAGTATTCACAGTTCTTCATCCACGTCTTCATAACATCCAGCATCCAGTATTCACAGTTCTTCATCCACATCTTCATATCATATCCGGTTTTCACAGTTCTTCATCCACGTTTCCACATCACCGAGCATCCAGTTGCTACAGTTCTTCATTCACGTCCTGTGTCTTTCAGTGACTTCATTCCCTGCAGTTCCCTAATCCTGAACTTCTGCCTCAGCTTCTCAGTTCTGTTGATTTAAATAAATATATGAAAAGGAATTATCTTCGTCCTCCTTGTTTCCAGCACTCAGGGGCATCCGCTCCTTTGGTTGGACTGAGTCCAACGGATCCACAAACACAGCCTGCCCTGACAGTCAGCACTGGCCCTATGGATCCAACGGGCGACCAGGCCTCCGGAGGCGATGCTACGGCCAATATTCTCTCATGCCTGGAGATTCAGGAGTCCACTCAGTCACAGATTGTGCAATTCATGCAGACCATGTGTCATTCCGAGTTGTTCGCTCGTTATTTTTTTCTCGCAACGGAGCGATTAGTCGCTAATGCGCATGCGCAATGTCCGCAGTGCGACTGCGCCAAGTAAATTTGCTATGCAGTTAGATTTTTTACTCACGGCATTACGAGGTTTTTTCTTCGTTCTGGTGATCGTAATGTGATTGACAGGAAGTGGGTGTTTCTGGGCGGAAACTGGCCGTTTTATGGGTGTGTGCAAAAAAACGCTACCGTTTCTGGGAAAAACGCGGGAGTGGCTGGAGAAACGGAGGAGTGTCTGGGCGAACGCTGGGTGTGTTTGTGACGTTAAACCAGGAACGACAAGCACTTAACTGATTGCACTGAGTGAGTAAGTCTCGAGCTACTCAGAAACTGCACAGAGAAGTCTTTTCCCAATATAGCGAATCTTTCTTTCGCAATTTTGATAAGCTAAGATTCACTCCCAGTAGGCGGCGGCTTAGCGTGTGCAAAGCTGCTAAAAGCAGCTTGCGAGCGAACAACTCGGAATGACCACCCATGTTTGATTGGTTAGAAGCTCTTAATGCGGCCATTAGGGCCCCACAGTCTCCAGCTCCGGTGGTTTCTGTTCCTTCAGTAGTTTCCCCGGTGACTGGCTCAGCATCACGACTGCAGCTACCTCCACCTAGCAAGTTCGACGGCTCTCCAAAACTTTGTAGGGGATTCCTTAACCAGTATGAAATCCAGTTTGAGCTTCAGTCGGCCAATTTCCCATCAGCTCACACCAAGATCACATATATTATTTCTCTACTCTCTGGTCAAGCTCTGGAGTGGGCGTCTCCGATTTGGGAAAGAGGGGATCCAATCCTCTCCAATTATTCTGAATTTGTTTCTTCATTCAGGAAGATCTTCGACGAACCGGGCCGAACCACCTCAGCATCCCTTGAGAGCCTTCGTCTTCGGCAGGGCTCGCGTCCCATCAGTCAGTATGTAATCCAGTTCCGTACCTTGTCCTCTGAATTATGGTGGAATGAGGAGGCCTTAATTGCTGCCTTTTGGAACGGCCTTTCTGACAGGATTAATGATGATTTGATGGTTCGGGGTGTGCCCATGAAACTGGATGATCTGATTTCTACTTGTAACAAACTGGATTTACAGTATAGGGAACATTGTCTGGAGAAATCCAAACTGGAGTGTCCAAGTTCTCGTTTCCAGTTTAGACCTCAGCAAGATCCCTCCTCATCACCATCTGCTCCAGCAACCGAAGAGCTGATGCAAATCGGTCACTCTCGGCTTTTGGAAGAAGAGCGCTCTCGTCGCCATCTAGGAAACCTATGTATGTATTGCGGCTCTTCAGATCACTTTGTGAAGTCCTGTAAACTCCGGCCGGAAAACTCCTGATCCTAGCTTATTCCAGAGAGGTTAAGCTAGGAGTTACTTTAGAATCACGTACAGGAAAGGAGCCAACTTTGCCCATTCATTTGGAAATTCCATCTTCTGTCTTCTTGGTCTCAGCTTTATTAGACTCTGGAGCAGCAGGGAACTTAATTTCTTCCGCCTTCGTTCAGAAATTTAAGATTCAAACTATGCCCTTGGAACAGGCTATTGCCGTCACGGCGGTGGATGGGAGTCGAAACCCTGATGGTATAATCACCCTACAAACTACCTATCTTAGAATGAAGACGGGCATATTACACTCTGAATATATCTCCTTCCTAGTGATTCCCAAAGCCTCTCATGACGTAATTCTCGGATTACCTTGGTTACAGAAACACAATCCAAATATCTGTTGGCAAACTATGGAGGTCCAATCCTGGGGAGAATCCTGCACCAATGCTTGTTTGACCTCTGGTAAACCTCTTTGTTCAGTTCATGTCTCCGAAATACCCACGTCTTACTGTGACGTCTTCAGTAAGCAAGGGGCAGATTCCTTACCACCTCACCGTGAATGGGATTTCCCGATTGATTTGATGCCAGGTAAGACTCCTCCCAGAGGCCGAATTTACCCATTGTCTATCCCTGAGACTCAGGCTATGTCCGACTACATACAAGAAAATTTGACCAAAGGCTTCATTAGACTATCTTCATCTCCTGCAGGGGCCATATTCTTTTTTGTTAAGAAAAAAGATGGTGGCCTGCGACCTTGCATCGACTACCGTGGATTCAATGAGATCACTATCAAAAATCGGTATCCACTTCCCCTGATCCCTGAACTGTTCGATCGAGTGAAGCGGGCCACAGTTTTTACCAAACTTGATCTCCGAGGTGCTTACAATCTGATTAGAATTCGTGCTGGGATGAATGGAAAACAGCTTATAATACTCGGGATGGGCATTACGAGTACCTTGTGATGCCGTTTGGTCTCTGTAATGCCCCAGCGGTTTTCCAGTTATGTGAAAGAACTTTTCTGGGATCTTCTCAACAAATGCTTGGTGATATACTTAGATGATATCATAATATTCTCCAAAGATCTAGAGTCCCATCATCTCCAAGTCAAGGAAGTGTTAGCTTGTCTGAGAAAGAATCGGTTATTCTGTAAATTGGAGAAATGTACCTTCGAGGTAGCGTCTATTCCATTTTTAGGTTTCATCATTTCCGGATCAGAGCTACGGATGGATCCTGCCAAAGATCAAGCTATTCGCGACTGGTCAGCTCCCATGACTCTCAAAGGGATTCAACGCTTCCTTGGCTTCGCCAATTTCTACAGAAAATTTATTAAGGGTTACGCCACCTTGGTTGCACCCATCACGGCCTTAACACGTAAAGGAGCAGATTCCGCGAATTGGACCCCTGAAGCTACTAAATCTTTTCTGGGTTTGAAACAAGCCTTCACATCTGCTCCCATTCTTCGCCAACCTGACCTTGATTGTCCATTTCTCGTGGAGGTGGATGCATCCACGGAGGCAGTTGGAGATGTTTTATCCCAAGTTTACGAGGACAAAAAGATCCATCCCTGTGGTTATTTTTCTCGAAGATTCCTGCCTGCCGAACGAAATTATGCCATCAGGGAGCAGGAATTGCTTGCCATTAAGTTAGCATTCGAGGAAAGGAGATATCTGTTGGAAGGAGCTCAACAACCCATCACAGTATACAACGATCATAAAAATCTACTCTATCTTCAAACAGCTCAATGTCTCAATCCACGGCAAGCAAGATGGGCTCTCTTTTTCACCCGGTTAATTTCAAGCTCACTTATCGCCCAGGATCCTTGAATAAGAAAAATTATGCCCTCTCCCGCTCTTTCAAATCTTCTGAATCTAAGGATCTAAAGAATGAACAAGCTATTGCAAGTCCAACTTCTTTTCTAACAACTCAGATTTCTTCAGCTCCTGTACCCCGGCCTGGAAAAACATTTGTTGCCCCAAATCTCCGGAAACGGCTATTGTCTTGGGCCCATGCTTCATCTTTTATGGGTCATCCTGGGGTCCACAAGACTCTTGAATTCATTCAACGGTCCTACTGGTGGCCAAGCCTCAGAACTGACGTTCAAGAATTTGTAGCCGCTTGTTCTAAATGCGCCCAACACAAGAACTACAAGGGCCCGTCACCTGGGTTGCTTCTTCCGTTATCCATACCCGAAAAGCCTTGGACCCATATTTCAATGGATTTTTATAACTGAGTTACCCCTGTTGAAGGGACAAAATACCATCTGGGTAGTGGTGGATAGATTTTCAAAGATGGCGCATTTCATTCCTCTAACTGGACTGCCCTCGGCCCCGGTACTTGCCAAATTATTCATCTCTGAGATCTTCAGGTTGCATGGTCTCCCTTTGGAAATCGTTTCAGATCAGGGCACGCAATTTGTGGTCAAATTTTGGAAAGCACTTTGCCGTTCCCTAGGCATCAAACAGAGTCATTCTTCAGCATATCACCCCCAGTCGGATGGTCAAACAGAATGAGTAAACCAAGATCTGGAAACCTTCCTTCGTTTATATATTTCCTTGTCTCAAGATGATTGGTCGGACTATCTTCCGCTGGCAGAGTTAGCTCATAACAATCTTTTCCACTCTTCTTCAGAGTCCACGCCATTCTATGTCAACTATGTCCTCCGTCCGCGAGTACCGGTGTTTCAACCTCTTCCAACTCGAGAAGTGCCAGCGGCAGATTTAGTTCTCAAGCAACTTTCCAAAATGTGGACTCAAGTACTCAAGTCTTTAGTTAAAACCTCCTTACGTTATAAATCCTTCGCTGATAGAAAACGAAAGGCAGTGCCCAGTTACAAGGTGGGGGACCAAGTCTGAATATCCACTTGCAATCTCAAGTTCAAAGTACCCTCCATGAAATTTGCGCCCCAGTACATTGGTCTTTTCCCTATAGAAAGAGTGTTTAACCCTGTATCTTTCAAAGTCAAACTGCCGCCTTCCTTCAAGATCCCTAATGCCTTTCACATATCACTCCTAAAGGCTTTGATCCTCAACAAATTTCGCACAGCCTTACCCAAACCTCCTAAAATTTGCAGTTTACAAGATGAGGAATTTGAGGTTAAAGAAGTTTTGGAATCTCGTCATTATTATGGACGTCTTCAATATCTCCTTGACTGGAGAGGGTATGGACCCGAGGAAAGGTCTTGGGTTTTCACTGAGGATGTCCATGCTCCAAGATTAATCAGAACTTTCACTCCAAAAATCCTAACAAAGCTCAAAGGTGTTCGGAGACCACCCTCAGAGGGAGGGGTACTGTCACGCAGCGTGGGCTTACCGCTGCGGGTCCCGCCATTCGGCCATTGCCGGTGGGATGTCTGCTGCGGCCCTGTGGCGGCAGGGGGATGCGGCCGGGTCAGGCAGCGTGAGTAAGGCTTCCTGGAGGCTGGAGGGAGGACCTAGTGGCCAGCGGCTCCCTGGCGTGTCTGCAGTGCTGGGAGCGGCCATGTTGGAGACCAAGGGTAGAATCAGTTAGCGTGAAGGGTGACTGTCAGCCAATCCTGTTTTCCTGTTGCCTATAAATAGGTTGGGAATATTCCTTTCTGTGCCAGTGCTTTGTTGAGGTTACTCTGTACCTAGCTCTGTGCTCCCGCAGTTTGTTCTGTGCATCTCTTGTAATTGGTTCCATCAGGATCTCCGAATTCTCAGCCAACTCTCGCTGTACAGCGCTCTCCAGCTCTCCACTGTGCAGTCATGGTCGACCGCTCTCCCACCAGTGCCTTTGGGTTCTGCAAGATTCTCGTGGCGGTTCGCTAGCTGCAGTTGGAGTTCTTCATACACGTCTTCAAATCATCCAGCATACAGTATTCACAGTTCTTCATCAATGTCTTCATATCATCCAGCTTCCAGTATTCACAGTTTTTCATCCATGTCTTCATATCATCCAGCATCCAGTATTCACAGTTCTTCATCCACATCTTCATATCATCCAGCATCCAGTATTCACAGTTCTTCATCCACGTCTTCATATCATCCAGCATCCAGTATTCACAGTTCTTCATCCACGTCTTCATAACATCCACCATCCAGTATTCACAGTTCTTCATCCACATCTTCATATCATCCAGCATCCAGTATTCACAGTTCTTCATCCACATCTTCATATCATCCAGCATCCAGTATTCACTGTTCTTCATGCACGTCTTCATATCATCCAGCATCCAGTATTCACAGTTCTTCACCCACGTGTTCATAACATCCAGCATCCAGTATTCACAGTTCTTCATCCACGTCTTCATATCATCCAGCATCCGGTTTTCACAGTTCTTCATCCACGTTTCCACATCACTGAGCATCCAGTTGTTATCTTCGTTCACGTCCTGTGTCTTTCAGTGACTTCATTCCCTGCAGTTCCCTAATCCTGAACTTCTGCCTCAGCTTCTCAGTTCTGTTAATTTAAATAAATATATGAGAAGGAATTATCTTCGTCCTCCTTGTTTCCAGCACTCAGGGGCATCCACTCCTTCGGTTGGACTGAGTCCAACGGATCCACAAACACAGCCTGCCCTGACAGAAACTACCATATTGGTAAGGTGTATTTGGAATGTAATGGTGACACACCACCTGGTTCAACTGGCCACACCCCTCATGATGCATGGCCACGCCTCTCATGACCATGCCCTTAGTACCACTAAGAAATTTTGTCTACTCGCATCACTGACCTTATGATACTGCGAGCAGCTGCCTGCCTGTGGGGAGCATGCATCTGCATGTTGAAAAGGCCGGGCTGTTCGCTGATTGTCTGTTCACATTGTAACGGGGCTTGCACCTGCTCCATGCTGAGTGCAAAAGACCTGCCTAAAACAGGCGAACCCTCCCCGGCAATGGCCGGCGCACATGTGTAGTCAGTATGTAGACTAATCATGCGCAGCAGTCCTTGCACTGAAGTGAGCACATTGCAGGAACAGACAGGATCCATTAGGAGCTTCATACATCCAGGCAGTGTCAGTGTATCCTGCAATGTGATTTTGCGTGCTAATATTGCTTCCAAATCGCATTGCAAATCTGATTATTGATAAATGAGCCTCTATACCATTATTATTTCTGCACTTACTCACTGCACCTCTATCATTACTGTATCAGGAGTGGTTGCCCCAGGGTACCCGCAGGGTCAGTGTGACCCTGCAATTGCTGAAAACAGCACCTGTTCCTGGACAGGGGCCTGCCGCTGCTCTGTGTTCTGCATGCACAGTCAGTGCTGCATGCAATGCAGAGTGGCTCCCCAGTCCTCTCATCAACATCAGGGAAGGGACCCGGGAGCCACTCTGCCATGGATGCACTGTGCATGCAGAAGCTGGACACGTAGCTGGAACAATTCAAGAGGAACCGATCATGGGAGGTGAGTACTCAGGGGGCACTGGGGCATACTGTATACCACGCAGGGGGGCACTGAGGAGCATATTGGGGGGGCACCATGTGGCATATGGAGATGGCACTGTGAGGCATATTGGCATACGCGCACGCAGAGGGGGTTTCCGAGTACCTAGAAACCCGCCTGGACGCCGATCCATCAGAGCTGCTAAGTGCTAGCCAATTTTTTTGTTTCTGTGCATACACAGTGTAAGGAGGAGCTCACGCAGGCTGCATCCATGCGCCTACAGCAGCTCCCTCCTTACACTGTGTGAGAAGCTTGCTGCCGGGTGCCTGTAGGGGGAGCTGCAGCGACAGCGCACAGCTCCTCTCAGGCAGTAGTTTACTATTGAGAGAGAGAGACAGAGCCTGGAGAGGGAACTGGGGAGTCAGTGGTTGGGGGGGGGGGCTGTGCTCAGGGCCGGCTTTACCATTACAGCTTTAGGCGGATGCCTAGGGGTACCGGTCCGTGGAGGGCGCCACTGAATTCATCTAGCAAAAAACAGAAAGTTGTCTCTGTATGCAGCCTCCTCCTTTAACACTGCACTGGCTGCTGCTGCGGGTCTAATAAGGTACAGCCGCTGCTATCAGGCTGTACCACATAGTGCCTCAGCGTTTCCTCCATGCCGACAAATGTAACATCAAATCATGTTAAGGCACATAGGAGGTGGATGTAACTATGGCTCCCGAGGGGCGCCTCCACGGCCACTCCTCATTGCCCTGATGCACCTCCTCCAGGCCTCTGGACCCCGGCTCTCCAACAGCAAGCAGCACCTGACTACATGTCGTCACCCAGCAGCGTCGCTGTAATGCAGCTGCCATCATCAAAGGGGATCCTGCCAATGCCAAGGGAAAAACAAGAAAACTGATTAAGGTAAGTAACCCATGGGGGTTCTGAGGTCCGCAGACAGTGCAGATCTTACAGCCTGGTGGGGGTTCTGAGGTCCGCAGACAGTGCAGATCTTACAGCCCGGTGGGGGTTCTGAGGTCTGCAGACAGTGCAGATCTTACAGCCCGGTGGGGGTTCTGAGGTCTGCAGACAGTGCAGATCTTACAGCCCGGTGGGGGTTCTGAGGTCCGCAGACAGTGCAGATCTTACAGCCCGGTGGGGGTTCTGAGGTCTGCAGACAGTGCAGATCTTACAGCCTGGTGGGGGTTCTGAGGTCTGCAGACAGTGCAGATCTTACAGCCTGGTGGGGGTTCTGAGGTCCGCAGACAGTGCAGATCTTACAGCCCGGTGGGGGTTCTGAGGTCTGCAGACAGTGCAGATCTTACAGCCTGGTGGGGGTTCTGAGGTCCGCAGACAGTGCAGATCTTACAGCCTGGTGGGGGTTCTGAGGTCTGCAGACAGTGCAGATCTCACAGCCCGGTGGGGGTTCTGAGGTCCGCAGACAGTGCAGATCTTACAGCCTGGTGGGGGTTCTGAGGTCCACAGACAGTGCAGATCTTACAGCCTGGTGGGGGTTCTGAGGTCCGCAGACAGTGCAGATATTACAGCCTGGTGGGGGTTCTGAGGTCCGCAGACAGTGCAGATCTTACAGCCTGGTGGGGGTTCTGAGGTCCGCAGACAGTGCAGATCTTACAGCCCGGTGGGGGTTCTGAGGTCCGCAGACAGTGCAGATCTTACAGCATGGTGGGGGTTCTGAGGTCCGCAGACAGTGCAGATCTTACAGCATGGCGGGGGTTCTAAGGTCTGCAGACAGTGCAGATCTTACAGCCCGGTGGGGGTTCTGAGGTCTGCAGACAGTGCAGATCTTATAGCCTGGTGGGGGTTCTGAGGTCCGCAGACAGTGCAGATCTTACAGCCTGGTGGGGGTTCTGAGGTCCGCAGACAGTGCAGATCTTACAGCCTGGTGGGGGTTCTGAGGTCTGCAGACAGTGCAGATCTTACAGCCTGGTGGGGGTTCTGAGGTCCGCAGACAGTGCAGATCTTACAGCCTGGTGGGGGTTCTGAGGTCCGCAGACAGTGCAGATCTTACAGCCTGGTGGGTGGTTTGTACTTGTAAACAGCATAATAGGGAAAACACAGGCACTGGGGCACAATACAGTACAAATGGAGGAGGGGGGATCACTAATGAACTTACAGATGGGTGGATGGAATACTATAAGGCGCATACAAATATATGTATGTCTATGTGTATATATGTAAGTATACACATACAATTAAAGGGAAGTAGTTGGCATCCCGGTGGATGGGATACTGCTGTTCAGAATGCCAACGCCAGAATCCCGTCATCCGGCATCCTGAATGTTGTGCCAAGGAGGGTTAGGGTTAGGCTGCGGGGAGGGAGATGTTAGGGGAAGGAGTAGGGTTAATTAAGTCCATTCAAAATGTCAGGTTTAAGGTGGTCTACCTACCATCCCCATCCCCAATTAAATATCCCTACCAGACCCCATAAGCAGTATATATATATATATATATAAAGTTGAAATTGGCCTCAGTGTCCTATACGACTCCTAACATGCTGGCTAGCGTGTATACATAAAGAATAGATGGTGCTCAAGGACTTTGTGAAGTGAAGGTACAGTTTATTGTGAGTAATTCATATCAGCCCACCTAGGGGCCACCTGCATCTCCCCTCCGGGCAGGTTGGGGGTGGTGGGGTTTGTAGGTTAGGGGGCGCTGGGCCGAAGCTTTGCCTAGGGTGCAGAGAGATCTTGCACTGGCCCTGGCTGTGCTTCCATTTAACGGGGTGTGTGTGTGTGTGTGTGTGTGTGTGTGTGTGTGTGTGTGTGTGTGTGTGTGTATACTGTTTGTCTATGCATTGTGTGTGTGTGTGTGTGTGTGTGTGTGTGTGTGTGTGTGTGTGTGTGTATACTGTGTATATGTGTGCTGTATACTGTGTGTGTGCATGTATACTGTGTGTGTATGTATGTCTGCTGTGTGTGTGTAAGTATGCTAATGTATGCGTATGTACATCAGTCCCTCACTCCTCTGACATACAAAATGATACCCTCTGTAAATAATTGTAACCCTGGTAAAAAAGGCAGGGGCACTCAGAGATTTTGTTAAAAAAACCTGTAATGATGCAAGGACACAGCATATCAACGTTTTGGGGACCGTAGCCCCTACATGTTGGTATTAGTGATGAGCACCGGAAATTTTTCGGGTTTTGTGTTTTGGTTTTGGGTTTGGTTCCGCGGCCGTGTTTTGGGTTCGAACGCGTTTTGGCAAAACCTCACCGAATTTTTTTTGTCGGATTCGGGTGTGTTTTGGATTCGGGTGTTTTTTTCAAAAAACCCTAAAAAACAGCTTAAATCATAGAATTTGGGGGTCATTTTGATCCCAAAGTATTATTAACCTCAATAACCATAATTTCCACTCATTTTCAGTCTATTCTGAACACCTCACACCTCACAATATTATTTTTAGTCCTAAAATTTGCACCGAGGTCGCTGGATGACTAAGCTCAGCGACCCAAGTGGCCGACACAAACACCTGGCCCATCTAGGAGTGGCACTGCAGTGTCACGCAGGATGGCCCTTCAAAAAACTACTCCCCAAACAGCACATGACGCAAAGAAGAAAAAAAAGAGGCGCAATGAGGTAGCTGTGTGAGTAAGCTAAGCGACCCTAGTGGCCGACACAAACACCTGGCCCATCTAGGAGTGGCACTGCAGTGTCACGCAGGATGGCCCTTCCAAAAAACACCCCCCAAACAGCACATGACGCAAAGAAAAAAAGAGGCGCAATGAGGTAGCTGTGTGACTAAGCTAAGCGACCCTAGTGGCCGACACAAACACCTGGCCCATCTAGGAGTGGCACTGCAGTGTCACGCAGGATGGCCCTTCAAAAAACTACTCCCCAAACAGCACATGACGCAAAGAAGAAAAAAAAGATGCGCAATGAGGTAGCTGTGTGACTACGATAAGCGACCCAAGTGGCCGACACAAACACCTGGCCCATCTAGGAGTGGCACTGCAGTGTCACGCAGGATGGCCCTTCCAAAAACTACTCCCCAAACAGCACACGACGCAAAGAAAAATGAAAGAAAAAAGAGGTGCAAGATGGAATTGTCCTTGGGCCCTCCCACCCACCCTTATGTTGTATAAACAGGACATGCACACTTTAACCAACCCATCATTTCAGTGACAGGGTCTGCCACACGACTGTGACTGAAATGACGGGTTGGTTTGGACCCCCACCAAAAAAGAAGCAATTAATCTCTCCTTGCACAAACTGGCTCTACAGAGGCAAGATGTCCACCTCATCATCATCCTCCGATATATCACCGTGTACATCCCCCTCCTCACAGATTATCAATTCGTCCCCACTGGAATCCACCATCTCAGCTCCCTGTGTACTTTGTGGAGGCAATTGCTGCTGGTGAATGTCTCCACGGAGGAATTGATTATAATTCATTTTAATGAACATCATCTTCTCCACATTTTCTGGATGTAACCTCGTACGCCGATTGCTGACAAGGTGAGCGGCGGCACTAAATACTCTTTCGGAGTACACACTTGTGGGAGGGCAACTTAGGTAGAATAAAGCCAGTTTGTGCAAGGGCCTCCAAATTGCCTCTTTTTCCTGCCAGTATAAGTACGGACTGTCTGACGTGCCTACTTGGATGCGGTCACTCATATAATCCTCCACCATTCTTTCAATGGGGAGAGAATCATATGCAGTGACAGTAGACGACATGTCCGTAATCGTTGTCAGGTCCTTCAGTCCGGACCAGATGTCAGCATCAGCAGTCGCTCCAGACTGCCCTGCATCACCGCCAGCGGGTGGGCTCGGAATTCTGAGCCTTTTCCTCGCACCCCCAGTTGCGGGAGAATGTGAAGGAGGAGATGTTGACAGGTTGCGTTCCGCTTGACTTGACAATTTTGTCACCAGCAGTTCTTTGAACCCCAGCAGACTTGTGTCTGCCGGAAAGAGAGATCCAAGGTAGGTTTTAAATCTAGGATCGAGCACGGTGGACAAAATGTAGTGCTCTGATTTCAACAGATTGACCACTCGTGAATCCTTGTTAAGCGAATTAAGGGCTCCATCCACAAGTCCCACATGCCTAGCGGAATCGCTCTGTGTTAGCTCCTCCTTCAATGTCTCCAGCTTCTTCTGCAAAAGCCTGATGAGGGGAATTACCTGACTCAGGCTGGCAGTGTCTGAACTGACTTCACGTGTGGCAAGTTCAAAAGGTTGCAGAACCTTGCACAACGTTGAAATCATTCTCCACTGCGCTTGAGACAGGTGCATTCCACCTCCTATATCGTGCTCAGTTGTATAGGCTTGAATGGCCTTTTGCTGCTCCTCCAACCTCTGAAGCATATAGAGGGTTGAATTCCACCTCGTTACCACTTCTTGCTTCAGATGATGGCAGGGCAGGTTCAGGCGTTTTTGGTGGTGCTCCAGTCTTCTGTACGTGGTGCCTGTATGCCGAAAGTGTCCCGCAATTCTTCTGGCCACCGACAGCATCTCTTGCACGCCCCTCTCGTTTTTTAAATAATTCTGCACCACCAAATTCAAGGTATGTGCAAAACATGGGACGTGCTGGAATTTGCCCAGATTTAATGCACACACAATATTGCTGGCGTTGTCCGATGCCACAAATCCACAGGAGAGTCCAATTGGGGTAAGCAATTCCGCGATGATCTTCCTCAGTTGCCGTAAGAGGTTTTCAGCTGTGTGCGTATTCTGGAAAGCGGTGATACAAAGCGTAGCCTGCCTAGGAAAGAGTTGGCGTTTGCGAGATGCTGCTACTGGTGCCGCCGCTGCTGTTCTTGCGGCGGGAGTTCATACATCTACCCAGTGGGCTGTCACAGTCATATAGTCCTGAGCCTGCCCTGCTCCACTTGTCCACATGTCCGTGGTTAAGTGGACATTGGGTACAACTGCATTTTTTAGGACACTGGTGAGTCTTTTTCTGAGGTCTGTATACATTTTCGGTATCGCCTGCCTAGAGAAATGGAACCTAGATGGTATTTGGTACCGGGGACACAGTACCTCCAACAAGTCTCTAGTTGGCTCTGCAGTAATGATGGATACCGGAACCACGTTTCTCACCGCCCAGGATGCCAAGGCCTCAGTTATCCGCTTTGCAGCAGGATGACTGCTGTGATATTTCATCTTCCTCGCAAAGGACTGTTGGACAGTCAATTGCTTGGTGGAAGTAGTAAAAGTGGTCTTACGACTTCCCCTCTGGGATGACCATCGACTCCCAGCAGCAACAACAGCAGCGCCAGCAGCAGTAGGCGTTACACGCAAGGATGCATCGGAGGAATCCCAGGCAGGCGAGGACTCATCAGAATTGCCAGTGACATGGCCTGCAGGACTATTGGCATTCCTGGGGAAGGAGGAAATTGACACTGAGGGAGTTGGTGGGGTGGTTTGCGTGAGCTTGGTTACAAGAGGAAGGGATTTACTGGTCAGTGGACTGCTTCCGCTGTCGCCCAAAGTTTTTGAACTTGTCACTGACTTATGATGAATGCGCTGCAGGTGACGTATAAGGGAGGATGTTCCGAGGTGGTTAACGTCCTTACCCCTACTTATTACAGCTTGACAACGGCAACACACGGCTTGACAAATGTTGTCCGCATTTCTGTTGAAATACTTCCACACCGAAGAGCTGATTTTTTTGGTATTTTCACCAGGCATGTCAATGGCCCTATTCCTCCCACGGACAACAGGTGTCTCCCCGGGTGCCTGACTTAAACAAACCACCTCACCATCAGAATCCTCCTGGAAAATTTCCTCCCCAGCGCCAGCAACACTCATATCATCCTCATCCTGGTGTACTTCAACACTGACATCTTCAATCTGACTATCAGGAACTGGACTGCGGGTGCTCCTTCCAGCACTTGCAGGGGGCGTGCAAATGGTGGAAGGCGCATGCTCTTCACGTCCAGTGTTGGGAAGGTCAGGCATCGCAAACGACACAATTGGACTCTCCTTGTGGATTTGTGATTTCGAAGAACGCACAGTTCTTTGCTGTGCTTTTGCCAGCTTGAGTCTTTTCATTTTTCTAGCGAGAGGCTGAGTGCTTCCATCCTCATGTGAAGCTGAACCACTAGCCATGAACATAGGCCAGGGCCTCAGCCGTTCCTTGCCACTCCTTGTGGTAAATGGCATATTGGCAAGTTTACGCTTCTCCTCCGACAATTTTATTTTAGATTTTTGAGTCCTTTTTTTACTGATATTTGGTGTTTTGGATTTTACATGCTCTGTACTATGACATTGGGCATCGGCCTTGGCAGACGACGTTGATGGCATTTCATCGTCTCGGACATGACTAGTGGCAGCAGCTTCAGCACGAGGTGGAAGTCGATCTTGATCTTTCCCTATTTTTGGAACCTCAACATTTTTGTTCTCCATATTTTAATAGGCACAACTAAAAGGCACCTCAGGTAAACAATGGAGATGGATGGATACTAGTATACTTATGGATGGACGAGCGACTGCCGACACAGAGGTAGCTACAGCCGTGGACTACCGTACTGCGTCTGCTGCTAATATAGACTGGATGATAATGATGTAAAAAATATATATATATCACTACTGCAGCCGGACAGGTATATATTATATAATGACGGACCTGCTGGACACTGTCAGCACTGCAGACTCCTAAAGTAAGCTACTAGTATCAAGAAGATAGAAAAACAAAAAAACACCACAGGTAGGTGGTATACAATTATGGATGGACGAGCGACTGCCGACACAGAGGTAGCTAGAGCCGTGGCCTACCGTACTGCGTCTGCTGCTAATATAGACTGGATGATAATGATATAAAAAATATATATATATCACTACTGCAGCCGGACAGGTATATATTATATAATGACGGACCTGCTGGACACTGTCAGCACTGCAGACTCCTAAAGTAAGCTACTAGTATCAAGAAGATAGAAAAAAAAAAAAACACCACAGGTAGGTGGTATACAATTATGGATGGACGAGCGACTGCCGACACAGAGGTAGCTACAGCCGTGGACTACCGTACTGCGTCTGCTGCTAATATAGACTGGATGATAATGATATAAAAAATATATATATCACTACTGCAGCCGGACAGGTATATATTATATAATGACGGACCTGCTGGACACTGTCAGCACTGCAGACTCCTAAAGTAAGCTACTAGTATCAAGAAGATAGAAAAAAAAACACAACAGGTAGGTGGTATACAATTATGGATGGACGAGCGACTGCCGACACAGAGGTAGCTACAGCCGTGGACTACCATACTGCGTCTGCTGCTAATATAGACTGGATGATAATGATATAAAAAATATATATATATCACTACTGCAGCCGGACAGGTATATATTATATAATGACGGACCTGCTGGACACTGTCAGCACTGCAGACTCCTAAAGTAAGCTACTAGTATCAAGAAGATAGAAAAAAAAAACACCACAGGTAGGTGGTATACAATTATGGATGGACGAGCGACTGCCGACACAGAGGTAGCTACAGCCGTGGACTACCGTACTGCGTCTGCTGCTAATATAGACTGGATGATAATGATATAAAAAATATATATATATCACTACTGCAGCCGGACAGGTATATATTATATAATGACGGACCTGCTGGACACTGTCAGCACTGCAGACTCCTAAAGTAAGCTACTAGTATCAAGAAGATAGAAAAAAAAAAAAACACAACAGGTAGGTGGTATACAATTATGGATGGACGAGCGACTGCCGACACAGAGGTAGCTACAGCCGTGGACTACCGTACTGCGTCTGCTGCTAATATAGACTGGATGATAATGATATAAAAAATATATATATATCACTACTGCAGCCGGACAGGTATATATTATATAATGACGGACCTGCTGGACACTGTCAGCAGAATGCGTTTATAGAATAAAAACACTACACGACGAGTGTTTAACTTTTTCAGGCAGACAATTACAATATACTGGTGGTCAGTGGTCACTGGTCAGTCACACTGGCAGTGGCACTCTGGCAGCAAAAGTGTGCACTGTTAATGTACTCCTGCTAGAACTGCTCCCCAGTCTCCCCCACAATTAAGCTGTGTGAGCAGTGAGCACTCAGCACAGTCAGATATACATAGATGATGCAGCACACTGAGGCTGAGCACAGATATGGTATACTGTGTCACTGTGTATCGTTTTTTTTCAGGCAGAGAACGGATTATATTAAATAATAATAAAACTGCACTGGTGGTCACTGGTCAGTCACTAGTAAACTCTGCACTCTCTGAGTACTCCTAAGCTCCAGTAAATCAAGTGTCTCACTCTCACTATCTATTTCTATTCTAAACGGAGAGGACGCCAGCCACGTCCTCTCCCTATCAATCTCAATGCACGTGTGAAAATGGCGGCGACGCGCGGCTCCTTATATAGAATCCGAGTCTCGCGATAGAATCCGA
This sequence comes from Pseudophryne corroboree, assembly GCF_028390025.1. Classification (NCBI taxonomy): domain Eukaryota; kingdom Metazoa; phylum Chordata; class Amphibia; order Anura; family Myobatrachidae; genus Pseudophryne; species Pseudophryne corroboree. The sequence continues at coordinate 440,795,527 of NC_086450.1, forward strand.
GCCTCGCAAGAATCCAACAGCGGGATGATGACGTTCGGGCGTGCTCGGGTTTACCGAGCAAGGCGGGAAGATCCGAGTCTGCCTCGGACCCGTGTAAAAAGGCTGAAGTTCGGGGGGGTTCGGATTCCGAGGAACCGAAAACGCTCATCACTAGTTGGTATGTTGTGACTTTGCATCATTAACGTTTAAAAGAAGAAAAATCAGAGTGCCCCAGCCTTTTTTTAACAGGAGTATATATATATATATATATATATATATATATATATATTAGTACATTTATATACACACGCATGCATAGTTACATACATGTACGGAAACCCCCCCATGGGAATCCTGCGTTTGCCCCTGATCGGGGGGCACTGTGGGGCATATTGGGGGGCACCATGTGGTATTTATGAGCACTGTGGGGTAGGGTGTCAAAATCAATGGAGAGGGTCCCCGCAACTTAGCTGAGAGGGTCCCCGCAACTTAGCTGCCTGGAGCCCCCACAAGCCTTGATAGAGCCTTATAATTTGCTGCTGCGATCAACTCTGAATTAGGCCCATGGCCAACTCCTCCCAGAAGGAGACGGTACATTTTGTGCCACCTTGTCTGCACATCCGTCACCTTCCCCAGAAACGGGACCCTGCTATCTCCACTGCAATTGTTATTTTCTACCTGAAGTTTTATGAGGACATTTACATATCACAATATCAACCCACTATTTTTTAAAACTACAGTATGTTGCCATTATTAATGTAAAAGGATAATACAATGTGGTAAATTTACTAAGATGGGAGTTCTATTTAAGATGGGATGTTGCCTATAGAAACCAATCAGATTCCAGGTATTATATTCTAGAAGGTGCTAGATAAATGAGAAGCAGAATCTGATTGGTTGCTATGGGCAACATCCCACCTTAAATAGAACTCCCATCTTAGTAAATTTACCCCAAGGATCCCCATCACAGTTTGTTTGAAATATATGATGACATTTGAGTTGATGAGAACAACTGCACTTATACAGTATATGTGAGTAGTAGGAGCAACTGGGGAGGACACATGGGGGGTCATTCCGAGTTGTTCGCTCGCAAGCTGCTTTTAGCAGCTTTGCACACGCTAAGCCGCCGCCTACTGGGAGTGAATCTTAGCATATTAAAATTGCGAACGAAAGATTAGCAGAATTGCGAATAGACACTTCTTAGCAGTTTCTGAGTAGCTCCAGACTTACTCGGCATCTGCAATCAGTTCAGTGCTTGTCGTTCCTGGTTTGACGTCACAAACACACCCAGCGTTCGCCCAGACACTCCTCCGTTTCTCCAGCCACTCCCGCGTTTTTCCCGGAAACGGTAGCGTTTTTTCGCACACTCCCATAAAACGGCCTGTTTCCGCCCAGAAACACGCACTTCCTGTCAATCACATTACGATCACCAGAACGAAGAAAAAACCTCGTAATGCCGTGAGTAAAATACCTAACTGCATAGCAAATTTACTTGGCGCAGTCGCACTGCGGACATTGCGCATGCGCATTAGCGACTATTCGCTCCGTTGCGAGAAAAAAATAACGAGCGAACAACTCGGAATGACCCCCATGGTCAATTATATAAATACTTCCCTCTCCCATTTACTGGCTGCATTCTTATTGTTATCGGTATGTAAGACTAGTGATATACAGCACATTGGTCAGTTACTTGCATCATCTCCCTATAGCATGTATGCATCAATACGGTCTGCACACATGTCATATAGGGCCTAATTCAGATCTGAATGCAGCAGCAAATTTGTTGGCAGTTGGGCAAAACCATGGGGGTCTTTCCGAGTCGATCGTAGCTGTGCTAAATTTAGCACAGCTACGATCATCTTCCCTGACATGCGGTGGGACGCCGAGGACAGGGCTAGTCCGCCCCGCATGTCAGTGTCGCCCCCCCCCCCCCCCCCCCCGCACAAATACAAAAGCATCACACAGCGGCGATGCCTTTGTATTTGAGGAGTAATGCCTTTGTATTTGAGGAGTAATGCCTTTGTATTTGAGGAGCCACCGCGGCCCGCCCCCCCTCAACAGTCCGGCCATGCCTGCGTTGGCAGGACTGCTCCCCCTAAACGGCGGCTTAACGCCACTGTTCAGCCCCCTCCCGCCCAGCGACCGCCTCTGTCTCAGAGGCGATCGCTAGGCAACGAAAGCTGCCATGCGCCGGCGCACTGCGGCGCCGGCGCATGCGCAGTTCCGACCCAATCGCTGCGCTGGGTCAAACTGCAGCGAGCGATCGGGTCGGAATGACCCCCCATGTGCACTGCAAGGGGGACAGATGTAACATGTGCAGAGAGAGTTAGATTTGGGTGGGGTGTGTTCAAACTAAAATCTAAATTGCAATGTAAAAATAAAGCAGCCAGTATTTACTCTGCACAGAAACAATATAACCCACCCAAATCTAACTCTCTCTGCACATGTTACATCTGCCCCACCTGCAGTGCACATGGTTTTGCCCAACTGCTAACAAATTTCCTGCTGCGATCAGATCTGAATTACTACCATAGTATTAATACCCTACAACAGGCATTTCTTATTAACCATTACGGAGATTCTTACCCATCCCTGTACATCATTTATTGCAGATTCGTTGTTGGTTAAATTTAAAATGTCACTTGATCATTTATATATTTCCACTCTGTTACTATTACATCCAACACTCTGATATGTCAGGCATATATAGGACAGGAACCGTGTACAACAAATCCTACAAGCGGAACTGGGGAGACGATTTGCCACTGTTTAGTAATTTGTAAACTCCCAAATTCCACTATTCCCACAAATGTTACAAAGCAATCACAGAGATTTTACCTTCCAGCTTTGGCTAATAGAGAAAATATATTGTTGGTCAGTAACTATTTCTAAATCTGCCAGTACAGGAGTATACAGGTATTGGAAACATATTACCTTTTTGTCTGCCTGGGTCTGTGTTCTCCATGGGAGAGACCTGCTCGCTGCCTGCAGGTGCATCTTCAGCAGCATAGACAGGATGTCCGCTCCACTGGATCTTCTCCTCTGGCCAGACTCCACCTGGATTGTCCTTATAGCTCTATCCGGGGTCCTGGCTACCACAGCCTGTCCATCTTCCATGCTTCTGGCCACATCTGAAGGCTGCTTAGTCACCCAACTACTTTCTAAGGTCCTCTTATCTTCTCCCTGCTCCTTAATAAAGAGTGTGTGCTCTCCCAGGCTTCCCTTCTCATCTCCTAGGTGCCTCGTCATCCAACTTTGTCCTTCTAGGCTATTTTCCTCATCTCCTGGGTGCTTGGTCACCCAACTTTGTCCTCCCAGGCTCTCCTCATCTCCTTGGTGCTTGGGCAACCAACTTTGTTCACCCAAGCTTCTTTCCACTTCTGGGTGCTTGGTCACCCAACTTTGACCTTCCAGACTTCTCTCCTTATCTCCTGGGTACTTGACCACCCAACTTTGACCTCCCAGGCTTCCCTCCTCATCTCCTGGGTACTTGGCCACCCATCTTTGTCCTCCCAAACTTCTCTCCTTATCTCCTGGGTACTTTGTCACCCAAATTTGTTCTTCCAAACTTTTCTCCTCATCTCCTGGGTGCTTGGTCATCCAACTTTGTCCTTCCAGGCTTCTCTCTTCGCCTATTCCCTTATATGTCCTCCATCCACCTGGTTTTGTGCTCTTTTCACCATGAATTGTTCCTTTGGCTTTAGGACTTCTCTTCTCCTCCAGAGCCCTCTCCATGATCTCAGACTGTAACTTCTCAACTAAGCTTCTGTTCTCTCCTGGATCGGGATACAGCTGGTGCTCTGTTCCTGCACCATCCCAAAGTCCGTGATTTACCCCTTCCCCCTCTTCTGTCCCCTGGAGGCTGGGCGGAAAGCTTTCTCTCTTCCACAAGTACGGGGAACGCCGGACTCCAATGAGGAGTCCAGAGGCTCTGCCCACAGTGTGATACCGTGGGCTGGCAGAGTGCTTATACCAGGAAGACCCTGGGTGGGGGGCACACAAAAGTAGGAAACCTAGGAAACAGTTGCTAAGAGGGATCATCATCCAGCCCATCTGTCCTCCTAGTGGTGTCCAGAGAAGTGATGAATGGTGAGGGGCAATGGTACACTGAAGTGGAATGAAGAGTAGAGGTACCTGCAGAATATTGCAGAGGAGAGATGCCTGCAGAATATTGCAGAGGAGAGATGCCTGCAGAATATTGCAGAGGAGAGGTGCCTGCAGAGTACTTCAGATTAATTCATAGGAGAAGTGCATGCAGAATATTGCAGCGGAAAGGTTCCTCCAGAGTATTGCAGGTGAGAGGTTCCTGCAGAGTATTGCAGATGTGTATGCAGAGTATTGCAGAATAATGCAGAGGAGAGGTGCCTGCAGAGTATTGCAGATGTGTCTGCAGAGTATTGCAGAATATTGCAGAGTGTATTATGCAAGCAGAATAGTATAGAGAGAAGTTGGGAAGTGCAGTTTCACCCTCCCTTGTGTCTGATGGCAGATCTGTGTGTTAATAATCCTCCCTGCTCTCCTCTATATAAGGGTCCCTGGGAGGGGTGGGGAGGGGGGACTGGAGTCATTGCATCCTTATTGGGAAGAGTCATCATCACCCTGTGTTTATTGTGGGTGTAGCTCAAAGCAGATCTCACACACTGGGAATGCACCATCATCATTCATCACTATAGTGTAAAAGAGTAAGATAGCAGCAGGCATATAGCACAGGTGAGTGCAGGTGCTTTCTATGCAACGTGATGCAGGAATATAACACCTGACAGTATATAACACAGGGTGCAAAGAATAAAGACTTTCTCTGATTAATTTATATATATATATATATATATATATATATATATATATATATAATTAATTAAATATACATACATCTGGGCTGAAGACATGAATACAAATGTCCAACATAAAATTGTTCTCACTGTAAGATTGGCAGCAAGGTGAAGATCCCCTGTTGCAGGATCTAAAAAAGATCATCCACCAGACACACACCCAGAGGGAGCCTATAGTGTGCAGCATTTGGATTAAAGGGGGTCATTCCGAGTTGATCGCTCGCTGCCGATTTTTGCAGTGCAGCGATCAGGTGAAAAAGCGGCATCTATGCGCATGCGTATGGGCCACAATGCGCACGCGCATCATATGGGTACAAAGCCCGTTGTGGTTGTGCACAGGTTCTAGCAAAGTTTTTCTTCGCACTGACGGCCGCAAGAAGATTGACAGGAAGGGGGTGTTTCTGGGTGTCAACTGACCGTTTTCAGGGAGTGTTTGCAAAAACGCAGGCATGGCTGGGCGTTCGCTGGGCGGGTGTATGACGTCAAATCCGGACACGAAAAGGCTGAAGTGATCGCAAGCGCTGAGTAGGTTCAGAGCTACTCTGAAACTGCACAAATTGTTTTTGCAGAGCTCGGCTGCACAAGCGTTTGCACTTCTGCTAAGCTAAAATACACTCCCCAGTGGGAGGCGGCATAGCGTTTGCACGGCTGCTAAAACTAGCTAGCAAGCGATCAACTCGGAATGACCCTCAAAGTCAGAAATGAAAAAGCCAATAATTACACATACACAATAAAATCATGAGATACAGTATATGGATCTGTAATCTCTGAATATTTAACTCTCAGACCAACAATATGTTGTGGATAATAGACATCTTTGCTTGTTGATCCCAAGAGAAAAACCCTCATACCAGATGTACCAAGAAAGATGACCAAGGGCCAATCGTTGTGTACTATTCAATTACTGTGTGTGTGTGTGTGTGTGTGTGTGTGTGTGTGTGTGTGTGTGTGTGTGTGTGTGTGTGTGTGTGTGTGTGTGTGTGTGTGTGTGTGTGTGTATATATACACAAGTTTTATGCACAAAAGTATTCAGATGCCTGACCATTACGTATACAGGGACACAGGGACTGTAATGACATTGAATTCAAATACATAGGGCCTAATTTAGAGTTGATCACAGCAGCAAATTTGTCAGCAGTTGGGCAAAACCATGTGCACTGCAGGGGGGGCAGATATAATATGTGCAGAGAGAGTTAGATTTGGGTGTGGTGTGTTCAAACTGAAATCTAAATTGCAGTGTAAAAATAAAGCAGCCAGTATTTACCCTGCACAGAAACAAAATAACCTACCCAAATCTAACTCTCTCTGCACATGTTATATCTGCCCCCCCCCCCCCCCCCCCCCACAGTGCACACGGTTTTGCCCAACTGCTAACAAATTTGCTGCTGCGATCAACTCTGAATTACCCCCTTACACTTTAATATGGAGTTGGTCCCTCTTTTGCAGCTATAACAGTTTTCACTCTCCCTGGGAGCCTTTCCACAAAATTTTGGAGAGTTTCTGTGGGAATTTATGCCCATTGTTTCTGTAGGGCATTTATGAGGTCAGCCACTGATGTTGCACAAGTAGGTCTGGCTCGTAATCTCCGTTCCAGTTCATCCCAAAAGTGCTCAGTACAGTTGCAGTCAGTACTCTGTGCGGGTCAGTCAAGTTCTTCCACACCGAACTCATCAAAACATGTCTTGATAGACCTTGCTTTGTGCACTGGGGCACAGTCATGTTGGAATAGAAAAGGGTTCACATGGAAGATTCCCGGTGGGCCGACGCACCCGTGGGGCCTGTTTTGTTTGAGGACATGTTGTCCTATTTATAGACATAATGAATAAGATGCAAAATAATTAGCATATATGAAAATTACTTTGCCACTTAGCCTGTGATTGCAAATGATCTAGTGTATGCTCTGTCTGCCACTTTCGAATATCGCTTTCGAATATCGCTTACAGTTGACCGTAGAATATCCAGCAGGGATGAAGTTTCTCGAACCATTCTAGATGCTTTGTGGTGTGTGTGTGTGTGTGTGTGTGTGTGTGTGTGTGTGTGTGTGTGTGTGTGTGTGTGTGTGTGTGTGTGTGTGTGTCATAGATAGATAGATAGGATAGATAGAGATTCCCATTAGTCCAGCACTCAAATCTCAGATTTATAGTTGTTGCTATATATATATATATATATATATATATATATATATATATATTTTTTTTTTTTTTATAAAAATATATTTGGGATAACACACTTTTTAATCATACAGTAAGGCCTCTGCGAAAATTATATCCACCTCCTGTCCCACCCCACTGTTTGCTGGGAACTCATGACTCTAGTAGCTCCTAGTGATAGTCAATCCTGCCATCTCACAGTACGCGTTTCATCTACAGTGACTTACACTGGTGTGTTCTGTGCTTCCAAGAGATAAGTGTCACGCTCAGCTTGGAATGAGGATTCGGCGACTGAGGTTTGCCTGATGAAGCGAACACTTGTGAGTGGAGAAGACGATGAGGCTGAATGTAAGAAGGGGAACTTGAGACAAGAAGAACACTGAAGATAATGAACTGTGAGCTGTGAACTGTGTCTTGAAAGACGAAGTTGAAGAACACTGAAAATAATGAACTGAAGACTGTGAGCTGTGGTTCGAAAGACGTGGCTGAAGAGCCCTGAAGATAATGAACAGAAGACTATGAGCTGTGGTTTGAAAGACAAGACTAAAGAGCACTGAAGATAATGAACTGAAGACTGTGAGCTGTTGTTGGAAGATGAGGCTGAAGAACACTGAAGATAATGAACTGGAAACTGTTTGCTGTGGTTTGAAAGATGAGGCTGAAGAGCACTGAAGATAATAAACTGAAGAATGTGAGCTGTGGTTTGAAAGATGAGGCTGAAGAACACGGTAACTGTCTGAGACCAAAGATCCTCAAGGAATCAGGGTTACCGGGAGCGCCCCTTCAGGTGGTAGCAGGTTAGGAATGGCGGGACTACTGCAACTTAAAAACAGAGGCAGAGCAATGCTGGAGAGTAACCAAGGTACCGGAGTAGCCTGGGAGCACAGAGCTGGAGTACCTCCACCTAAGTAGTAACTTGAAGCACTGGCACCCATATCCTGAGCCAGCTCTCTTTTATGAGGAGAGATTTCCCTGGAATGGCTAGACACAATGAGCCTGTGCTATTGGCTCAGAACTTTGGTCTCCAACATGGCGACCCCTGTGCAGCAGACACACCAATAGTGCATACAGAACCAGGACTCCCCCTGGCCTCTCTGGAAGTTGCTCATAGTGCAAATGAGCCCACTGAAGCAGCCTCTAGCTACCACAAATAGACCCGCAGCAGCAGCCCCTTACCGCCACAGCAGCCCAGCACCGCCGCTGCCCGCCAGCCACCTGAGTGGCAGTCTCCACAGCGCCAATTCCCCGGTAAGTCTCCGGGATGTGACAATGAGCAGCACTGCAGCAGCGATACTGGCTGCATAGTGCTGTTTCTGGCACCCTGAGAGCCAGAAGCAAGAGCCATGGGCAATGGCCACATATCCCTGCCATCTGTGTTGCGGTACTAGTTGCACACCCCAAGTTACATCATTGTACAAGTGAGGAATGTCACGGCCCCAGGGTATGCTGCTAAGGTCAGTCCTTGTTTCCTACCTGCCAGGCCACTTGTGAGGGTTCTGCATGCTCTGATGGTCCGGCGTTGTGCTGTTCACACATTGCAGTGGTCACAGCAGTTGGGGCTGGGACCTCTGTGTGTGAGGTCCGGCACATGGACGACGCCATGTTAATTAGTGTCAGCTGACTAGTCTCTGACCAGTTCCATGCAGTCTGAGTGTCAGCTGACACTAGCAGGCAATACTGTGTCCAGGGGCATATCTAGAGAGGAGGCCTGTTGGCAGGATCCATCTGGGCCCCCTCCTGTCTAGCCGGTAGCGCTGTAGTTCTGGGCACTAGGGTCCCTAGGGGACCCTAGTGCTGAGCCCAGGGCCGGATTAAGCCCTTCAGGGGCCCAGGGCACACAAGACAGGGGGCCCACCCATCAGCAACCACCCCACGCAGGGGGGAAAGCAGGATTCGGAAGGGGGGTTTCCTTTGAAGCACACACGTGTGTGTGTGTGTGTGTGTGTGTGTGTGTGTGTGTGTGTGTGTGTGTGTGTATGTGTGTGTGTATACACATACACACACATTACATAGAACTCATGTACCCCTATACACACAAATACATACACACAACGCACATACACACATATACACAAATGGAACATATACACATATATACAGTATACACAGATAAAACAAATACACACATAGAACACAAACTGTGCATACACTTACACTAAAGCCTGCCCTGAGGAAAGGGGTGAGGATGCCGCAGCCAGGACATATTGCTGGGAGCCAGGGGCACAGTTCACCACTAGCCCCCCCCCCCCCCCCCCGGCAAAAATGCCGTGATTCGCGGGTCGGTGGGGAGGGGGCGGAGCCAACATGACATGATTCTATAACAATTATCTTATATTACCTCCGTCCCCTCTGCTCCGGCCCCCGAATCGCGGCATACCCCCGCACAAAGACCCCACACTGCAGTGGGGAGAAGACTACCGGCTGCTAGGGAGGGACCTTTCCGCGCTGCCAGCGGGTGTGTTATGTCCCGCTCGCGGCTGTGCGTGTGGCTCCCTCCCCCTCCTAATGGGCAGCTCGGATCAGGTATTGATACAGGTAGCAATCTCCAGCCTCCACTGCAGCCAGGAGAGCTACTGCTGGCGGCGGAGGCTGGAGACGGGACAGCAGCACCAGAGCGGGCCAGCGCAGCTTTGGCTGGGGGCCCCTTATGACAGGGGGCCTGGGGTACTGACCCCCTGGGCCCCCCCCTTAATCCGGCTCTGGCTGAGCCAGAGTATAGAGAACATGCACGGTGGCCATTTTCCCAGTGATTTTTCAACTGCCCATGCGCTAAAAACACCATTTTCCCAGTGATTTCTGCAGTGCTGCTGCTGCGCTGCGGGGCTCTGGAGGGTGAGTATTAATAATAAAGGGTGCAGGGTGTGCAGTGTGGGATGCCATGGACCCATGTGCACTGCACATACTGCGCCCATTATAAATACACCAGTGCTTCTCACCATGCTGACAATGTTTCCTGATGGTGCAGATCAGTCAGACATTGGTGATTAAGGAACATGTGAGGGATCTTTGTCTGTGTGAGTCCCTGGGTGACCACCCTGCCCACCTTGTAATTAATTCAGCACTGGACTCACTTATAGCTAAAATATACCTACCTCTGTTGTAGAGATGAGCGGGTTCGGTTCCTCGGAATCCGAACCCCCCCGAACTACACCCATTTTACACGGTTCCTAGGCAGACTCGGATCCTCCCGCCTTGCTCGGTTAACCCGAGCGCGCACGAACGTCATCATCCCGCTGTCGGATTCTCGCGCGATTCGTATTCTATATAAGGAGCCGCGCGTCGCCGCCATTTTCACTCGTGCATTGGAGATGATAGGGAGAGGATGTGCAGCGTTCTCTCAGTTTCTGTGTACAATGTGCTGCAAATATCTGTGCTCAGTGTGCTGCAAATATCTGTGCTCAGTGTGCTTGCAAATATCTGTGCTCAGTGTGCTGAAAATATCTACGTTCTCTGCCTGAAAAATGCTCCATATCTGTGCTGCATTGTAGTATATAGTAGGAGGACAGTGCAGAATTTTGCTGACCAGTGACCACCAGTATTATATAGCAGTATGGTACAGTAGTCCACTGCTCTACCTACCTCTGTGTCGTCAAGTATACTATCCATCCATACCTGTGGTGCATTTTAGTTGTGTGCAGTATATAAAGTAGGAGGACAGTGCAGAATTTTGCTGACCACCAGTATATAATATATAGCAGTACGGTACAGTAGTCCACTGCTCTACCTACCTCTGTGTCGTCAAGTATACTATCCATCCATACCTGTGGTGCATTTTAGTTGTGCGCAGTATATATAGTAGGAGGACAGTGCAGAATTTTGCTGACCACCAGTATATAATATATAGCAGTACGGTACAGTAGGCCACTGCTCTACCTACCTCTGTGTCGTCAAGTATACTATCCATCCATACCTGTGGTGCATTTTAGTTGTGCGCAGTATATATAGTAGGAGGACAGTGCAGAATTTTGCTGACCACCAGTATATAATATATAGCAGTACGGTACAGTAGTCCACTGCTCTACCTACCTCTGTGTCATCAAGTATACTATCCATCCATACCTGTGGTGCATTTTAGTTGTGCGTAGTATATAGAGTAGGAGGACAGTGCAGAATTTTGCTGACCACCAGTATATAATATATAGCAGTATGGTACAGTAGGCCACTGCTCTACCTACCTCTGTGTCGTCAAGTATACTATCCATCCATACCTGTGGTGCATTTTAGTTGTGCGCAGTATATATAGAGGAGGACAGTGCAGAATTTTGCTGACCACCAGTATATAACATATAGCAGTATGGTACAGTAGGCCACTGCTCTACCTACCTCTGTGTCGTCAAGTATACTATCCATCCATACCTGTGGTGCATTTTAGTTGTGCGCAGTATATATAGTAGGAGGACAGTGCAGAATTTTGCTGACCACCGGTATATAATATATATCAGTACGGTACAGTAGGCCATTGCTATTGATATATTACTGGCATATAATTCCACACATTAAAAAATGGAGAACAAAAATGTGGAGGGTAAAATAGGGAAATATCAAGATCCACTTCCACCTCGTGCTGAAGCTGCTGTCACTAGTCATGGCCGAGACGATGAAATGCCATCAACATCATCTGCCAAGGCTGATGCCTAATGTCATAGTAAAGAGCATGTAAAATCCAAAAAACAAAAGTTCAGTAAAATGACCCAAAAATCAAAATTAAAAGCATCTGATGAGAAGCCTAAACTTGCCAATATGCCATTTACGACACGGAGTGGCAAGGAACGGCTGAGGCCCTGGCCTATGTTCATGGCTAGTGGTTCAGATTCACATAAGGATGGAAGCACTCATCCTGTCGCTAGAAAAATGAAAAGACTTAAGCTGGCAAAAGCACAGCAAAGAACTGTGCGTTCTTCTAAATCACAAATCCCCAAGGAGAGTCCAGTTGTGTCGGTTGCGATGCCTGACCTTCCCAACACTGGACGGGAAGAGGTGGTGCCTTCCACCATTTGCACGCCCCCTGCAAGTCCTGGAAGGAGCACCCACAGTCCAGTTCCTGATAGTCAAATTGAAGATGTCACTGTTGAAGTACACCAAGATGAGGATATGGGTGTTGCTAGCGCTGAGGAGGAAATTGACAAGGATGATTCTGATGGTGAGTTGGTTTGTTTAAGTCAGGCACCCGGGGAGACACCTGTTGTCCGTGGGACGAATAATTTGACCAGGCATTGACATGCCTGGTCAAATTACAAAAAAAAAATCACCTCGTCGGTGTGGAATTATTTTAACACAAATGCGGACAACATTTGTCAAGCCGTGTGTTGCCTTTGTCAAGCTGTAATAAGTAGGGGTAAGGACGTTAACCACCTAGGAACATCCGCCCTTATACGTCACATGGAGCGCATTCGTCAGAAGTCATTGACAAGTTCAAAAACTTTGGGTGACAGCGGAAGCAGTCCACTAACAACTAAATCCCTTCCTCTTGTAACCAACCTCCTGCAAACCACACCACCAACTCCCTCAGTGTCAATTTCCTCCTTAGACAGGAACGCCAAAAGTCCTGCAGGCCATGTCACTGTCATCTCCTGCCTGGGATTCCTCCGATGCAACCTTGAGTGTAACGCCTACTGCTGCTGGCACTGCTGTTGTTGCTGCTGGGAGTCGATCGTCATCCCAGAGGGAAAGTCGGAAGACCACTTGTACTACTTCCAGTAAGCAATTGACTGTCCAACAGTCCTTTGCGAGGAAGATGAAATATCACAGCAGTCATCCTGCTGCAAAGCGGATAACTCAGGCCTTGGCAGCCTGGGTGGTGTTAAACGTGTTTCCGGTATCCACCGTTAATTCACAGGGAACTAGAGAATTGATTGAGGTACTGTGTCCCCGGTACCAAATACCATCTAGGTTCCATTTCTCTAGGCAGGCGATACCGAGAATGTACACAGACGTCAGAAAAACAGTCACCAGTGTCCTAAAAAATGCAGTTGTACCCAATGTTCACTTAACCACGGACATGTGGACAAGTGGAGCAGGGCAGACTCAGGACTATATGACTGTGACAGCCCACTGGGTAGATGTATTGCCTCCCGCAGCAAGAACAGCAGCGGCGGCACAAGTAGCAGCATATCGCAAATGCCAACTCGTTCCTAGGCAGGCTACGCTTTGTATCATCGCTTTCCATAAGAGGCTGATAAAGGTAACCCCAGGAAAGGGCACCCCTTGCTTAACCAAGTTCAAGCACGCATTCAGTCAGTCAGCATCAGGTTCATACACGGCTGCAGCCAGTGACCAGTTAACAAAATAACCTTTGTAATAACTAGCCACACATGTATAAAGTGGAAAGTAATAGAGCAGAGAGAGAGAGAGGTTTATTTCCTACCAGCAGTACATTATAAAGTGATACAAATTAACATATCGTGTCGTTGATTCCTGACACGAAGCTTAATCCTATTGGCTAATAAAACTTCTATCTTATACGTAATATGTTTGCCAACGTCTTTATTTTTTATATGTGCTCTTAAGTGGAATAACTAGGGTTTTTTTGCTAACCTCGAAACCTACATATGTCTGGTTATATTTTTACACCTGCTATACCGCAAACTGACAAATACCCTTTGAAGCTCACATGTCTAGCTGCTGACATTATATTTCTGCTAGGAAATTACCATAAAATATATCTTAGATAAAGGTCATAACTTCACAATACGGGTTCAAACAAAGTGCAGTGTCTGTACTTTTTCCTGTGTCAGCTCTAAGCTGAAAACAATTATGAACAAATATGGTTTCCATCTTTATCAACTTCCCCTCTTTGTTTCTAATTTTTACCTTTAATTTACCCTTCCTTTACCTGGTCATTGATTCTATAGGGACACCTACTTTCACGACTGGTGTACCATAAGGGCACTCCAGGCATGGGCTAATCCATTCAACATCCCTATGCTCGGGCAGAACCAATGTTCCCTATTCTCTTATCCCTAACCACAAGAGAAAGTTCATAAAGCAGAGGAGTCTTTGAGGATGGAATCATTATAATGTTCATGGTCCTTGCTCAATAGTCCTCGAAAGTCTTTTTGACTCAATATTGTGACAGCAAAGTTCATTAGATTACGTCATCCTAACAGTAGGAACAGCTGGAAGCTTCTGTATATCTGGTATGGCAGGTTTCACAGTAGAAGAATGTGGAATTGTATATTATAGCTCCTCCAATAAGTTTCATATAAATTGGTTGCAGTTTAGCAGTTTCAGCAATGCCTTAGGTAGAAAAACATTTTAGTGTCAGTATCCACATAATAAGCCTTAAAATATGCAATTAATAGCAAAACAAGTCCCTTAGCAACAATAGATAATATTCCTGAAAAGCAATTAGTTGTATAGTGTTTATAAAACCAAGAAAAGAAAGAATCTGGAAATACACTGGTATAATTATGATTAGTAGCAAACTGATATTTCAACTGTATTACTTCATTTATCTTTTCATTAATAATATCTTCTGGGTTAGTATCATTAGTTAAATAAGTGCAACATTTAACTACATATACAGTTTGTAACGTGACACAATAGCCTGCAGATACAGTAAACAATTGGTGACAACTGTTTATATTGGTCCTGTTTTACATTCAATGACTAGCATCTTCTATGCCTATTTGTCTTTACCTGGGTAATTGTTATCATCCTATGTGTATTCCCTTTTGTTCTGTTATTTTTGGCATAATTACTGATTATTGCACTATCACTTGACTCCTCATATAAGTAACATTCAATCATTACTGTTTATATAAGAATAACCATGCTAACAAGAAGAACTAAGTAACACATTATACATCCCCCAGACCCTTATATTGCCTGGGGCCTATTAAATTGTATTTGTATATTTTGATTGTGTATTGTGATTGGATAATACTTCCTTTGTCACTTTCTTGTAATGAGATGCGTTTATTTACGAGTTTCTTTCACTCAACGTGACTGAAGTGGTGGTAGTCAACAGAACTTAAAACGGTCCTTTGAATTTGGGTTCAAGAGACTTTCTCTTTCTTAGTGACCACCCAATCACCTTGCTTTAGTTCATGTGAGTCTTGGGAACAGTTGGCATCTGGAATAGAATCAAAAACTTTGCCGTGCAATTTGGTTAGTTGCTGTTATATATGCATTACATAATAAGCTAAGTTACCATGCTCATGCAGAAGCTGCTGGGGAAAATAACATACTGTTCTAGCAACAATACCAAAATAAGATTTCATATGGTATTAACCCATGCTTTTCACTTGAAGTATTTGTGAGAACAAAGCAATGGATAAACCTTCTAGTCATGTTTTGCCTGTTTCTGTAACTTATTTTTATAGCTTTAGTTTTAAGGTAATAAGTTTTTTTACATGTTTACTACTTTGCCTATAGGGAGTGTAAAAGGCCTGAGTAACACCTAAATTTGACAGAATTTTGCCTAATACTTCTCCTGTGAACTGGGTACCTCTGTTGCTTTCAATAACTTAAGGTACTCCATATCTACATATTACTTTTTGCATTAACTTCTTTGCAACTGTTTTGGCGTTTGCTGCTCTACAAGGCCAAGCTTTAACCCAATTTGAGAATAGGTCTTTGCACACAAGTACATTTTCATACCCAGAACATTTAGGCAACTGGATAAAGTCTATTTGTAATCTCTGAAAGGGGTAGCAAGTTTGTGGGGTACTTTTTGCTGGTACCTTCACAACCTTTCCTGGGTTATGTAAAGCACAAGCTACACACCCTGCAACATAAGCCTGTGCTGCCTGTGTGAAACCTGGTGCCACCCAATGCTGGTTCAGAATCCTCACCATTGCATCTCTTGATTGGTGAGTTTTCTTATGCAATATTTGTGCTAAGATTGGGTAACGTGAGCGTGGTAAACAGAGACGGTTTTCCACCATCCAACTGTCACCATGTATTCGCCCACCTAATTTTTCACAATCTTTTTTTTCCCTTGCCTAAGGCTTGTGCTTGTAATTTGCACAATAACTGTAAGTCTAATGACTCTGGTGTGACAGTTAACATCACCTGAGTGTCTGGCAGAGGCTGGACTGCTGCAGCCTTTGCTGCCTGATCAGCTAACGCATTTCCTCTGACCTTTGCAGTATTTTCGTTAGTGTGTGCCTTGACCTTTATGACTGCTAATTTCTTTGGCAATTGAAAGGCAGCAAATAATGCCCTAATACAGTCTGCATGTTTTATTGGTTTTCCTGAAGAGCCTATAAAATCTCTGCTCTTCCAGATAACCGCATAATCATGAGCAATACCAAAGCAGTACCTTGAGTCTGTATAAACGTTAACTGTTTGACCTTCAGCATAAATACAGGCTGCTATCAGTGCCCTAAGCTCTGCCTCCTAGGCTGAACTACCTGATGGCAAGGGTTCCTGTATTAAGATGTCTGTTTTTGTGGTAACTGCAAAACCTGTATGCGGTTCCCCATCCACATAGTACCTGGAGCCATCCACAAATAAATGTAAATGTGCATTTAGTAGAGGATGTTCCTGTATGTTCGGTGTACTTGCGGCTTCAAGGGTCATTAACTCTATACAATCATGTTCTTGAGCGTGGGTAGAAATTGAAAAATTTGATTGGTTTTCTGTGCCTGTCATTTCATCATCACTCGCACCATTCCCCTCTTTTGAAACCAGCGGCAATAATGTAGCTGGGTTCAAAGAAGTACAACGTTTGATAGTGACATTGGATGGTGTAAGCAATGCTACTTAATATTTGGTTAGTCTAGCAGCAGATAAATGTTTAGTCTGCGCTTGGTTCAGAATTTTAGTAACTGAGTGAGGCACCTGTACAGTTAAGGGATGACCCAGAACAATATCAGCAGCCTTGTCTGACAGTAACGCTGCTGCTGCTACTGACTTGACACAGGTTGGTGCTGCCCATATGACTGGGTCTAACTGTACTAAGTAATACGCTAGGGGTCGCTGTTTGTCACAATGTACCTGCGTTAATATTCCTTGCGCATGGCCTGAAATTTCACAACAAAACAAATTGAAAGGCCTTGCATAATCAGGAAGTCCCAGTGCTGGTGCTGATATTATGTCTGTTTTTAGCTGACAAAAAGCATCTAGCTGTTCTTGTGTCATGAGTAATGCACCTTGTGCATTTTGTTCCTTTAGGGCATCATATAACACTTGTAGTTTTTGTGATGCGCCTACAATATACTCTTTGCAATAAGTGATCAGTCCTAAAAAGGATATGAGTTGTTTACATGTTTGAGGAGGTTTAACTTCTGAAATAATTTTCCTCCTTTTTGTAGTGATATGCTTACTATAAGCAGAAATGCAGTGTACTTTGTTTTGTGCATATTATAACTTATTTTTATGTACCCTACATTTTTTTTTATATATGAATAGCAATAAGGCTTGACATTTGGGTTCTATTTAAAAGTACCTTACACTTGTTGTTCTTTTGATGGCATCATATAAAACTTAGTTTTCTGTGATGCCCTTGGAATGTATTTTGTACAATAGGTGATTAATTTTAGAAATTACTTAAGCTGTTGTAAGGTGCGTCATAGAGATATTTCTAAAATAAACCTCCCTCCTTTACTGTTATATGCCAAGCATCAACAGTGATGCAATGTTAATGTATGTTCACCTAACATCTTTTAGAGGTATCATTTATGCATTGTTCCAGTTTACAGTTACAATTTTGATTTTATACCATGTAAATGTAATTGTATCATGAGGGCAGACTTCTATTTTAGGGGTATGGACTATAACTACAGTTCTGCCCACTTTTGATACCTAGTTTACCTCATCACTTGGCCCCACCCCTTGTAATAGTTACCCAAACACTTCCTGATTCTCTGGCATTTAATTACACACTGTAACTGGAACAGTAAAGAGCTGTACATTAAAGAAAAATATTTTCTTACATTTGTAACATGTTTCTAATTATTTACCTATGAACTGTTACTGTTTTAGACACAGAGATATTAATTTTACTGTGGAGATCTTTTTAATACAAATACATGTTATATTTTTAGTTTTATGACAGCCCTTTGCTATTGGCTGGGGCAATATTCATTTGGCCACAACACATTTCATTATACTTATCCAAAACTTTATATTAAGAGAATACTATTTTACACACACAAATAAAACACTGAGAGTGAGCCAGCACTCTCCCAACTCCGAACAGGGGTTAGCTGGAGTTTAATGATAAACCATTAGAACTTACATAATACATTATATTACACACTTCCATTGAAGTCTACAAGTCATTTGTAGCCACTGATTCAATACATATTTACCAATGTAATTTACAGACTATATATTTTGCTATTCTGTGGCACAAAATGACAGAAAAGTGCAAACACACTGATTACAATTTATGAATAATTTCTTTACACAATTTGATAAGCATGCAGTTTCAGAGACAAAAGCAGCCTGAAACTGAGACTTTTGGACCTTACTTTTACCTAATGACGGACCAGACCAGCCCACATGGGAAGGCAAAAAGGAGTAAAGAATAGATTACTTCACCAGCTGGTTTTATGTTTGCATTTCCATGCCACCTGAGTCCAATTGTCCATCACTAAGCAGGATCCAGAAAACTTATAACCCTTTTTGGATTCTATTTTTAGGTTTAAATTATTTTTAATTTTCTTACATGTCTAATGAACTCCATAAATTGTTGTTTAACATCAGGGAGTTCTGTAACTGTTATGTTAACAGTTCTGAATTTTTTATATTATGCAGTGGTTCAGCGCAACTCTTGGCGCACTGGATTAGGTCCATCAGCAGCTACACCTGGTGTGACAGCATCTTATGTGTACACCGGATATAGTTTGCAGGGACCAAATTCTTAAGTAAATTATACACTGGAGGTGCAGATGCCAAACTTGAGACCATACATAAATTTTTCTTAGGAGACATTTTTGGTCTCTTGACATTACATGCTGTACAATTTTTAGTCTACCAATATATTAGTTTGTGGCATGCACATCTTCAGGTACTGTATAATTAGTAGGTCTTTTATTTTTTTAACACTGGCAACCATTTACTGATTAACTTTTTAGATTTAACAGATTTCCTAACATTTGGTTCTTTACAGGGCTTACATTTATAGGACCAAGGTGTTTGACTAATTGGACATAGTGTATCATCTGGTGGGTTACAATGTCTACAATTTGGACATGCCCAGTACGGATACCCTTTGGTTTTCTTGGGACCTTTACGTCTAATTGTTCCCTGTCCAGATATGTATGCATCTTTAAAATCATCCATATTAGTTAGAGCCATTTGTTTTTGAGTTTGTCCTAACTCTTCTAACTTTTTCTTATACTGAAGTAATTTACCTGTTTTAAGCCACAAATCAAGACTCTGTTCCAGATACTTATCCTTCACATATTTATCATAGGTTACTCTCATTTGTTTCAACCTATCCGGGTCTAGAGTGCCATTAGTAGTCACTTTTGCCCATTGAAACAATCGTCTCATACCCTTCAAGCATTGCTCACCATGTACATTCTTTATAATGTCCATGGCACTCCGAGGTGCTTCATCCGAAGGATAAGTATTTGTATTTCCCATACTTATGGCCAGTAAGTATTCAATAAAATCCGGGAAATATCAGTAACCTGGATCTAATGGATCCTCAGAGATATAACTGTGAGGAAAATTGCCTGAAACAGAGGTGATTTGTAACCAATTTTTACCTATGTCACTATCCTTTGGAATGAAATGACATCCCATCAATATGAACACATCATCTGGGTTTTCTCTATTTTCCTAAACCCCTTCTTCTGCAGAGTACACTACTGCTTTTAAAACAAATGGATGTTCCTCCCCTAACTTATGTATGATTGCTATGCAGACACAATCCTAACAGGACATTTAACTTGCATTTATTGCTCGCAATAGTCTGTGGTTACAGCTCACAGAAAAGAGAGAGAAAAAAAAGTTTTAAACGACTTCCGTTCCTGATTTTTTTTTCTTAACTCAGTACGCTATAATTTTTAAATCGACAGGACGTGCTTTATGGTACTAACAAGGTATGCAAGTCAGATGCAATGATATTTTACTGTGAGTACAACTTAGACTCGTATATTATGTACAATATACTGTATTGTTCTGAACCTTTCAATTCAGACAGTATATCTGACCAATCCTTTCCAATATTTCTTACTTTAAGAATAAAATGACAACCTATTGGTACAAAAATGTTAAACCCCTCTTCCCACGGTTCAGAGAATAAGGGTGATTCTCCTGGATTACAAATATAATGTAAATAAAATTTCTGATTGTGGTGTGCCTTTACTAAGAGTACTACACACTTACAAAGGGGACATGTCTGTTTCATAATTCTGACTTATTTTTTAAAGTCTTTTTACAATATCCTACACATATAGACTGCAGTAACACAAACTTAACCTACGTTCTAATTTTTAATATAAGACAAAACAAGACAGTGGTTGCAGCAACATCCAGTTTAACAGCCCATCAGTTGGTTATATGCAGACACACTCTAAATACTCAGAATCCATTTACTTCCACATTCATTCATTTTTACGCCTTTATAACACATATAAGCACATAAGCAAGAGAATAGAAGGAAAATGAAAAAATCAACCTGTTTACTGAGTGAACTTTGTGCGTGCGAACCCGATGCCTGTCTCCCAGCGGAACAGATTGAACAGTTAACGGAATGAGAGTCTACAGAGAAATATCTCTACGTACCATGCATGGGTTTTGAGTCTCAGTCCAGGATCCGTCCGCCCAGTCATCCGCTGTTCAACAGGTGATGTGGGATCTCGGATTTGGAACCTCCATATTGATAAAGGTAACCCCAGGAAAGGGCACCCCTTGCTTAACCAAGTTCAAGCACGCATTCAGTCAGTCAGCATCAGGTTCATACACGGCTACAGCCAGTGACCAGTTAACAAAATAACCTTTGTAATAACTAGCCACACATGTAAAAAGTGGAGAGTAATAGAGCAGAGAGAGAGAGAGCTTTATTTCCTACCAGCAGTACATTATAAAGTGATACAAATTAACATATCGTGTCGTTGATTCCTGACACGAAGCTTAATCCTATTGGCTAATAAAACTTCTATCTTATACGTAATATGTTTGCCAACATCTTTATTTTTTATATGTGCTCTTAAGTGGAATAACTAGGGGTTTTTTGCTAACCTCGAAACCTACATATGTCTGGTTATATTTTTACACCTGCTATACCGCAAACTGACAAATACCCTTTGAAGCTCACATGTCTAGCTGCTGACATTATATTTCTGCTAGGAAATTACCATAAAATATATCTTAGATAAAGGTCATAACTTCACAATATGGGTTCAAACAAAGTGCAGTGTCTGTACTTTTTCCTGTGTCAGCTCTAAGCTGAAAACAATTTGAAACAGCTTGTCAGATCTCAATTATAAATGGAGTCTTATGAACAAATATGGCTTCCATTAAGGCACACAGCTTGTTATGATACCAGTACGTCTGACCAGAGGTGATCTTATGACGGAAGTCAGAGTACTGGAATGGAATGCTGGTTACGGGAGCAGGAAAGCCTAGTAACCCCTGGCGCCCTAACTCCGTTGTCTCGCCCGTGTTATCAGAAATCCCCTGCGAGACTATGGTTGCTTGAGCCCATGGCAGCCGCGTTTGAAGGGCGGATTATGTCTGCCCAACTCCGATGCCCCCTCAGGTCTTAATGGGAGACAAAGGGAAATCCGAGACAGGGTGATAACAAGGGGCCCTCTGACTAAGCAACCAGGCCAGGGGCTACAAGCTAACTAACTTAAACCAGAAGTATGTGCGGACAAACCGCCAGGGAAAAGGACAACCAAAAATCCACGAATCCGTTACTCCTATCCAGCACCGCTGGATACCAGAGTGGATTTGTGGGAGCGGAATCCTCCGCAAAAGCTCCGAAACACAATATAACCAAATAATAAATAGTAAGCGGTCAAGCCGCAACACACGGCTACGCCGCGACTCACGAACACCACAGGATGTTAAAGGTGCTCGGTCAGGACTCCAGGAAAAGATGACAACTTCCGAGTATTGGACCACTGAGGACAGGAACGACCGGATAGACAGGACTGGAAAACTCTCTGCAACAGACACAGCAAACAGGAAGCTATTACCGGCGTCTGTGAGAAGTCCAGAGAGTGCTTTTAACTGGGAGCTCTCCAATCAGGAGCCAGACAGGGTAATTAACAATCATGCCGTGCAGCTGCATGCTGCACGGCCAGGATACCAATGAGGTGATTAATCTAGACCCAGCAACGGGGAACGCGGTCCGACAGTGGCGTCCCCGTTGCTAGGGTCTGAGCGGCTCCGTGCGCCCGGCGTCTAGCGTTGCTAGGGAGCCGGCGGCTGTCCGCATGCGGCGTCCCTAGTTGCTAGGCGCCGGGCCGCACTGACGGGCGGACCCTCGGCGCCTAACAGTACCCCCCCCTTGAGGAGGGGTCAAGGAACCCCTAAGGCCAGGTTTCTGAGGAAATTCTCGAAAAAATGCCTTTTTGAGCCTCGGGGCATGGAGATACTCATCCAGGACCCAAGACCTTTCTTCTGGACCATAACCTCTCCAATGTACCAAAAAATAAAGCCGACCCCGGGACAACTTGGAATCGAGAACCTTCTCCACCAAGAACTCCTGCTGACCCTGTACATCTATTGGTGATTTCCCCTGAGAGATCTTCCGAGGAAATCTACTGGAAGAAACGTATGGTTTCAACAGGGAGCAATGGAAAGTATTTCCGATCCGGAGAGTTCTTGGTAAACGTAACCGGAAAGCAACTGGATTGATTTTTTTTATAATATGAAATGGTCCAATAAATTTAGGGCCCAATCTGGCTGAGGTTTGTCGAAGTTTAATGTTGCGAGTCGACAACCACACCCTATCTCCAACTTTAAAAGTGCACGGCCGCCGGAGCCTGTCAGAAAAATTTTTCTCCCGAAATGCCGCTTTTCTGAGAGCAAGGTGCACTTTTCTCCAAATGAGTCTGAGATGAGCGGTCAAGGTCAGTGAGGAGACAGAGGAATGTTGAAAAAAGGAATTAGCTCTGGGGTGAAAACCAAAAACTGTAAAAAATGGAGACACATTGGTGGAGGAATGACAGGCATTATTGTAAGCAAACTCCGCCAACGGAAGAAACTCGGACCAGTCATTTTGGAGTTTGGCCGAGTACAAACGCAAATATTGTTTTAATGATTGATTAACTCGCTCAGTCTGCCCGTTGGATTGGGGATGGTAGCCAGACGTTAAAGACAATTTCATCTTTAAAGAGGCACAAAAAGACTTCCAAAATTGTGCAATGAATTGTGGACCCCGATCAGAAACAATATCAGTGGGTAACCCATGGAGTCTGAAAACATGGCGGAGGAACAAAACTGCCAATCCCTGGGCAGATGGCAATCGGGGAAGAGCAATGAAATGGGCCATCTTGCTAAAACGGTCAACTACCACCCATATGACTCGGCATCCGGCTGACAGAGGGAGGTCCACCACAAAATCCATGGAAATATGAGACCATGGCCTGAGAGGAACATTCAAGGGCATAAGTTGACCGATAGGCAAGGAACGGGGAACTTTATGCTGTGCACAGACCTGACACGAAAAAACAAACTCCTTAATGTCTTTGGAAAGACCAGGCCACCATACTGAGCGGGAGACTAATTCCAAAGTCTTAGCGATCCCCGGATGCCCGGCAACTTTGCTATCATGAAACTCCGTCAAAACAGTTGCTCTCAAAAACTCAGGGACATAAAGACGACCAGCAGGAGTATTTCCAGGAGCTTGATGTTGAAGCTGTTTTAACTGGGTAAATAAATCTTGTGTGAGGCCTGCCCGAATGACTGAAGACGGAAGTATGGGAGTAACAGGACTGTTATCATGAACTGGAAGAAAACTGCGTGACAGGGCATCCGCCTTGGCATTCTTGGAACCTGGCCTGAAGGTGATAATAAACTTGAAACGAGTAAAAAATAAAGCCCAACGAGCTTGCCGGGCATTCAGCCGTTTAGCTGATTCAATGTACTGAAGATTTTTGTGATCAGTCAAAACTGAAATGGTATGTGTTGCTCCCTCAAGCCAATGCCTCCACTCCTCGAAAGCCCATTTAATAGCCAGTAATTCCCGGTTACCAACATCGTAGTTGGATTCAGCAGATGAGAATTTCCTGGACATAAAGGCACAAGGATGTAATTCTAGAGAATCCGGATCCTTCTGAGATAGGATAGCCCCTACTCCATCCTCCGAGGCATCAACCTCAACAATGAAAGGCAATTCTGGGTTGGGATGTCTGAGGACCGGGGCTGAGACAAAGGCTTGTTTCAAGGCCTGAAAAGATAACTCAGCTTCACGTGACCAGTTGGTTGGATCCGCTCCCTTCTTAGTCAGTGCCACAATGGGAGCAACTAGGTCGGAGAAAGAGTGAATAAATCTTCTATAATAATTCGCAAACCCTAAAAAGCGCTGAATTGCTTTTAAGTTGGTGGGTTGCGCCCAACTAAGGATGGCTTGGAGCTTCTTCGGTTCCATACAGAATCCCCGAGGGGAAATAATGTACCCTAAAAAGGATACCTCCGTGACATGAAATTCACACTTCTCCAGCTTGGCATATAGGTGATTTTCATGTAATTTTTTTAGAACCTGACGCACCTGGGTAACGTGTTGTTTAATAGAGTCAGAATATATCAAGATATCGTCTAAATAGACTACTACGAATCTTCCAAGAAAATCACGGAGCACATCGTTAATGAGATCCTGGAAAACTTCCGGAGCGTTAGACAGGCCGAATGGCATAACCAGATACTCATAGTGACCCGACTGAGTACTGAATGCCGTTTTCCACTCATCCCCTGACTTGATTCGGATGAGGTTATATGCTCCTCTCAGGTCAATCTTAGAAAAAATCACAGCCGAACGTAGCTGATCAAAGAGGACAGAAATCAGCGGCAAAGGGTAAGTATTTTTTACTGAGATTTTATTCAAGGCTCTAAAGTCAATGCAAGGTCTGAGTGATCCATCCTTCTTCTCCACAAAGAAGAAGCCTGCACTTAAAGGGGATTTAGACGGCCTGATAAATCCTTTCCCTAGGCTTTCTTTAACATATTCATTCATGGCCACAGTTTCTGGTCCGGACAATGCATATAACCTTCCCTTAGGCAAAGTGGCACCAGGAATTAGCTCAATAGCACAATCATAAGGCCGATGGGGAGGCAGAATGTCCGCATTGCCCTTGGAAAATACATCAACAAAATCCTGGTATTCCACAGGAATGGGTGCGGGAATGACAGCAGCTATTCTGATGGGAAGCGTAATGCATTCCTTATTACAGATGGTACCCCACTGTGAGATCTCCCCCGACTGCCAATCAATGATGGGATTATGAAAGGCCAGCCAAGGGTGACCCAGAACCACTGGAACTGCTGGGCAATGGGTAAGGAAAAATTCAATTTTTTCGGAATGAAGAGCTCCTACCGAAAATAGTACAGGAGGTGTACAGAGAGAAATAACCCCATTGGACAAGGGACTCCCATCTAAACCATGCATGGTGATACACCTACCCAAGGCTAACTGAGGAATACCTAAGGCCTTGGCCCACGTTAAGTCCATAAAGTTCCCTGCAGCTCCACTGTCAACAAAAGCCGACACTGAGGAACAGAGGCTGCCAAAGGAAACTTTAGCTGGGACTAACAGTGAATTATTTGAGGAGATAAGCTGCAGACCAAAGTGAACCCCCTCACAATTCACTTGGTCGAGGCGTTTCCCGACTTGTTCGGACAATTACGGGCAAAATGTCCCTTACTCCCACAGTACAAACAAAGACCAGAATTTTGCCTTCTGGTTCTTTCTTCAGGAGACAGCTTGGAGAGACCTATCTGCATGGGCTCCTCTATGTCCACAGGAATGGAAAAAACACCAGGAGTAGACCCGACAGATGCTCCTTTTTCAGCCCTCCGCTCTCTGAGACGACGATCAATCTTAATAGAAAGCTCCATGAGTTTATCAAGAGTCTCAGGAGCGGGATACTGAAGGAGACTGTCTTTTATAGACTCAGATAAGCCGAGGCGAAACTGACTGCGCAGGGCTGGGTCATTCCATCCACAGTCGTTCGACCAACGGCGAAACTCCGTACAATAAATCTCTGCGGGATTCTTACCCTGTCTGAGAGCACGCAAATGACTCTCGGCGGATGCCTCTCTATCAGGGTCATCATACAATAGCCCTAAAGACCCCAGAAAGGCGTCTACAGACAACAATGCCGGATCGTCAGTTCTTAAACCAAAAGCCCAGGTCTGGGGATCCCCCTGAAGTAAAGAAATAATAATTCCGACCCGCTGAGATTCCGTACCTGAGGAGACTGGTCTTAAACGAAAATAAAGTTTACAAGACTCTTTAAAATTAAAAAACTGCTTTCTATCCCCAGAAAAACGGTCAGGCAAATGCATTTTTGGTTCAGGAACGACCCTCGGGGAAGTCCGTAACAGATCTTCCTGTGACCTCACCCGAAGGGATAGATCCTGAACCATCTGAGTAAGTTCTTGAATCTGACTAACTAGAAGCTGGCCAGGATTTGGCCCTACACCAGTGGGATTCATGAGGCCGACAAATCTTCCAAACTGAAATAAGGGAAAAAATCAAACCCTGTTTAATTTTAAATTTTAGTCTGGCCGGTAATAATGTTATGATACCAGTACGTCTGACCAGAGGTGATCTTATGACGGAGGTCAGAGTACTGGAATGGAATGCTGGTTACGGGAGCAGGAAAGCTTAGTAACCCCTGGCGCCCTAACTCCGTTGTCTCGCCCGTGTTATCAGAAATCCCCTGCGAGACTATGGTTGCTTGAGCCCATGGCAGCCGCGTTTGAAGGGCGGATTATGTCTGCCCAACTCCGATGCCCCCTCAGGTCTTAATGGGAGACAAAGGGAAATCCGAGACAGGGTGATAACAAGGGGCCCTCTGACTAAGCAACCAGGCCAGGGGCTACAAGCTAACTAACTTAAACCAGAAGTATGTGCGGACAAACCGCCAGGGAAAAGGACAACCAAAAATCCACGAATCCGTTACTCCTATCCAGCACCGCTGGATACCAGAGTGGATTTGTGGGAGCGGAATCCTCCGCAAAAGCTCCGAAACACAATATAACCAAATAATAAATAGTAAGCGGTCAAGCCGCAACACACGGCTACGCCGCGACTCATGAACACCACAGGATGTTAAAGGTGCTCGGTCTGGACTCCAGGAAAAGATGACAACTTCCGAGTATTGGACCACTGAGGACAGGAACGACCGGATAGACAGGACTGGAAAACTCTCTGCAACAGACACAGCAAACAGGAAGCTATTACCGGCGTCTGTGAGAAGTCCAGAGAGTGCTTTTAACTGGGAGCTCTCCAATCAGGAGCCAGACAGGGTAATTAACAATCATGCCGTGCAGCTGCATGCTGCACGGCCAGGATACCAATGAGGTGATTAATCTAGACCCAGCAACGGGGAACGCGGTCCGACAGTGGCGTCCCCGTTGCTAGGGTCTGAGCGGCTCCGTGCGCCCGGCGTCTAGCGTTGCTAGGGAGCCGGCGGCTGTCCGCATGCGGCGTCCCTAGTTGCTAGGCGCCGGGCCGCACTGACGGGCGGACCCTCGGCGCCTAACACAGCTGACAACCTCTTACGGAAACTAAGGAACATCATCGCAGAATGGCTTACCCCAATTGGACTCTCCTGGGAATTTGTGACATCGGACAATGCCACCAATATTGTGCGTGCATTACATGTGGGCAAATTCCAGCATGTCCCATGTTTTGCACATACATTGAATTTGGTGGTGCAGAATTATTTAAAAAACGACAGGGGCGTGCAAGAGATGCTGTCGGTGGCCCGAAGAATTGCGGGTCACTTTCGGCATTCAGCTACTG
This sequence comes from Pseudophryne corroboree, assembly GCF_028390025.1. Taxonomy (NCBI): domain Eukaryota; kingdom Metazoa; phylum Chordata; class Amphibia; order Anura; family Myobatrachidae; genus Pseudophryne; species Pseudophryne corroboree. The sequence continues at coordinate 440,823,366 of NC_086450.1, forward strand.
CGTGCCGAAGACTGGAGCACCAGCAAACACTCCTGAACCTGTCCCGCCATCATCTGAAGCAAGAGGTGGTAACGAGGTGGAATTCAACCCTCTATATGCTTCAGAGGATGGAGGAACAGAAAAAAGGCCATTCAAGCCTATACAGCTACCTACGATATAGGCAAAGGAGGGTAAAGGCACCTGACTCAAGCGCAGTGGAGAATGATTTCAACGTTGTGCAAGGTTCTGCAACCCTTTAAACTTGCCACACGTGAAGTCAGTTCAGACACTGCCAGCCTGAGTCAGGTCATTCCCCTCATCAGGCTTTTGCAGAAGAAGCTGGAGAGATTGAAGGAGGATCTAAAATGGAGCGATTCCGCTAGGCATGTGGGACTTGTGGATGGAGCCCTTAATTCGCTTAACCAGGATTCACGGGTGGTCAATCTGTTGAAATTAGAGCACTACATTTTGGCCACCATGCTCGATCCTAGGTTTAAAGCCTACGTTGTATCTCTCTTTCCGGCAGACACAAGTCTGCAGAGGTGTAAAGACCTGCTGCTGAGACACTTGTCAAGTCAAGCGGAACGTGACCCGTCAACAGCTCCTCCTTCACATTTTCCCGCAACTGGGGCTGCGAGGAAAAGGCTAAGAATTCCGAGCCCACCCGCTGGCGGTGATGCAGGGCAGTCTGGAGCGAGTGCTGACATCTGGTCTGAACTGAAGGACCTGCCAACGATTACTGACATGTCGTCTACTGTCACTGCATATGATTCTGTCACCATTGAAAGAATGGTGGAGGATTATATGAGTGACCGCATCCAAGTAGGCACGTCAGACAGTCCGTACGTACTCTGGCAGGAAAAAGAGGCAATTTGGAGGCCCTTGCACAAACTGGCTTTATTTTACCTAAGTTGCCCCCCCTCCAGTGTGTACTCCGAAAGAGTGTTTAGTGCAGCCGCTCACCTTGTCAGAAATCGGCGTACGAGGTTACTTCCAGAAAATGTGGAGAAGATGATGTTCATCAAAATGAATTATAATCAATTCCTCCGTGGAGACATTCACCAGCAATTGCCTCCAGAAAGTACACAGGGACCTGGGATGGTGGATTCCAGTGGGGACGAATTAATAATCTGTGAGAAGGGGGATGTACACAGTGAAAGGGGTGAGGAATCGGAGGATGAGGAGGAGGTGGACATCTTGCCTCTGTAGAGCCAGTTTGTGCAAGGAGAAATTGATTGCTTCTTTTTTGGTGGGGGCCCAAACCAACTAGTCATTTCAGTCACAGTCGTGTGGCAGACCCTGTCGTTGAAATTATGGGTTTGTTAAAGTGTGCATGTCCTGTTTATACAACATTAGGGTGGGTGGGAGGGCCCAAGGACAATTCCATCTTGCACCTCTTTTTTCTTTAATTTATTGTCAAAGTCAAAAATATTACATAGAGAGAACATACAAACCACACACACATTTAAGTTGCTATACTTGCAAATATGCGCAGCGAGCACAGCAATATATGGAAACACACGCATTTGCTCGGACATGGCACGGAGATGGATTCGGCGCTTGTTTCATACAGTACATGGTTATAATAATGTCAAGCACCAGACATCATGGAGATTTAGAATTGGCTGATGAATTGATGTCATGAATATGTATTATCTGAACAGAACCAGATGCGCCCATCATGTTTGGTATTGAAGCAAGCAGAATGATGTGTGGGTTAGTTTGATGCTGGTTGTGAAGTTGTGGGACATTGCAGCGGATAGATATGATTATATGTATAAAAGCTAAGATCACTTTGTTGAGAACAATGGATGATCAAGCCAACCTTTTACTAAGATTTTCAGGGCTGAACCTGATTAACATATACAAAGGAGAGAGAGAGACCCCTCCCCTAGGAACAGACACACAGAAGGATAGTTCCTGTCTGGGGGGGTTGGGGGTCAGTTTTGCTGGTGGCCTCAGAGAACAGATGTAATGAAGCTACACTCAGAACAAGGCTCTCAGAAGCATGGCTGGATCATCACCAGGCACCAAAGGCTAAGTATTGAATTCACATGGCTAGATAAGGAAATATAGACAGATTGCTTTCTGGTTTAAATAGGATATTGTAACTTGGTTGTGTGATTGTTGGGTGTTTGTGTGATAGATCTGGGAATCTGTGATGGTAGCTGGGACATTAGACAACCTGTAGCATAGCATTTGTGGTATTTGTTTGCCTATGGTGATTTAAAATAGATTGTACTGGTTAGTTATAATATATATCTTGTTAATCATAAATACCACCATGCAGTTGCGTTTGGGCATGTGCTTGTGGCAGTGGCGGGCTGAGATGTGTGGTTACATTGTGATCTGGTCTTGTGATGAATATGCTCTGGTTATTGAGATACTGAAGTTGTTTGGAATGTGAAAGTGAATAAGATGGTTCTAGGAAGTTGTTTGGAATGTGAAAGTGAATAAGATGGTTCTAGGAAGTTGGATTGAAAATGTGAAAGGTGATTTAGATGGTTTGGAATTGTAAAATCAGAACATATGCATTGTTCTGAGGCTTGGACATTTTGGAATAAAATGGAGTCTTGTGTCTTCTGCTATGTGATTGTGGGGTAGCAGAGAGTGCCATGTGTTTGGACCTGCAAATCTAAAATGGCTGCTGCCGGGTATTTTCCCCTCCCCCTTTCAACCATGTGGTGCAGTCTTTGGAATCATGGGAGCTTTAATAAAATGGAGTCTAGCTTCTGTCCCATGCGGTATTGTAGGGTTGTGTATATAGGGACTGCCAGTATGGGTAAGGTCAAGTATTTTCTCCACAAAGATTCTCAGCATTGAATAACTGCGCAGCGATTGTTCCTCACATGTGTAAGCTTCGCTGCAATCATATTGTCTGTATTGTTATGGTGAGCCATTTCTCTCTCTCTCTCTCTCTCTCTTCTCCTCTTTCTCTCTTATTTTCTCTTAAATAGTAATTGTATTATATTTCCTGTGTAGTTATCTGGTTAGGTAGTCTATGTTATATTGTAGTGTATGATTTGTATTTGTATTAATTCTTTTGCAAGTATATCATTCATAATATATATATATTAGGCGTTGGACCCTAAGCCCAGGTATCTGTGTATTTCTTATAGTGTTAAGTATTCTCAGAGCGTCGGTGACGCTCATACAGCTTTTGAGTTAATAAGGTTACACTGTGTTGCATTTACACTCTATCTATACACTAAGGTTTTTACAGCATATTACATTGTTTATGGTTTAGATTTAAAGGTTTAACATTGTTAGCGTCAGCGCCGCTGGTGATCTCCTCGTGGTCCCGAGCGTCCGCTACGCTATAGCGAATCATTACGTTAGTCAGCAGCCAATAGCGTGCCTGCCTGTGATCTCTTGGCCGTGAGCGAACGTGACGCTTGAGCGTCTCGACTACGGCTAAGCGATTGTTACGCAACGAGCGTACCCTTACGGTACTTCATACGTAGATAGCGTACAGTGTTCTTAGACCTCATAAAGGGTATTATATAAGATAAATATTTAGCTTTATCAATTGCGGGCTCGTCCTGTCCTTCACATATCTGCACTAGGTAATTTCAGCAGACATTATCCAGCAGCAAAGGGCGGGAGATCATATTCCTCGTAGTGCTGTTTGGATAAGCGTCTGCTTCTCTTAGTAAAGGGTGCTGAAGGAATCCGGGAACCGGAGGTAAGAACAACACGCTAGTCTCTTTTAAAACTGTTTATTTTTCTGTCTTGCGTACACACGCACGCATATCTGCATTTTTTTTCATTTGTGTATTTTCGTATATCACTCTCCTGTTTGCCAGTTTTATAGTTGATAAACGTGCTAAGAGAGATTTGCCGCTATTTCATAGTTTAAGAGTAAAAAGGTAATATAGTTAAAGTATAGACAAACACAGCTGTGCCTGAGAGACAAGGCGAAGTCAGTGTGGTGCGCGGTAGATGATAAAGGATCATCTACATTGATAAACGTATAAATTGTGTTACGGTGGATCTTTGCTTTGCGTACACGTGTCTCTAACAAAGGACTGAGACTTGCGTACGCAACCCAAGGGCCGACGCACGCAGCGTATATTACGCAACGGAGCGTACGGGTACGCCCACGTAACTCAAATCACAAGTGTTAATTTTTTTTCAACGCGATAAATAGCGCAACGCGGTAAATAACGCAAGGCGATAAATTGCGCAAATCTATTTTAACATTCAAAATTTAAATTAATAGATCCTTCTCCTAATTTGTAACACATCTGGTCTAAAGAGAAATTTCTGCGCAGAAATAGAAATAGAAACAAAAGTGTACATGTGGTGAGTGAGTGTGTTATATACAATTTTGAGGTTGAACCACAAGAAAAGTATCGAGTTCTCGTGAAGGTACATACATGTAAGTGACGTGCATGGTGGCTAGGGAGGCATCTCTGGTTAAAACATAAAATTTGAGCATTAGAGTATAGCAGACCAGGAGGTCATACAGACCAGGAGGTCATACAGACCAGGAGGTCATACAGACCAGGAGGTCATACAGACAAGGAGGTCCAGGTAAAGTCCGCTATAGAGACAAGTAGCACAACACCAAGAAGGGTTGGTGCGGAACCCATATAGGCCATTTAAGCTCTGGCTGAAGGAATTCGCAGCCGAAATTTTCGATTCCACTGGTCGCTCAGTACATAAGATTAGTTGCTTATGTGCTAAACGATTGTACCGCACGTAATTGTGTGCACTAGTTAGTCTGACCGGTACCATTTGTGTACGAAACCGGTCATAAAACTATTTGTACAATCTAACGTGATTTGTGTAATTTTTTTTTATTTTAAGGGAAGTTCGCTGGTCACTCAGGAACTATCCAACAACCGATACTTGCTGGGGAACGCGCCCCAGTAAATAAAGGTTCACAGGGGCCCTAGGTTGGGTACAACAGCTCTGGATACAGTGATTGTGTTACTGGCCAACGTGGGCGAGAAGTGAGTGGAGCACTCGGTAAACTTCACCGCCAGCCTGCCCCGGACATCTTGGTTTTTGTAAGGGTTCGCTGAAGAAAAGCAACACCTGCAAGTTATGGGGGCCAGTTGTTCAGGTAGGGGGCGATCAACCTCGGTTCGGGTTGATTTAGTAAACCGACCAATCGGGTCGGCCAGGTATGTAATGTGTGAAAAATACGGTTCACACATAGAGGTTTTATGTGATGAATGGGAAAGAATGACTGTACTGGACGGGGAGAAATTCCCAAGAATAGGTAGCTTTAGCCCAGAAGTGTTACTAAATCTAAAGAGAAGGATAGGTCTTATTGAACCAGCAAAGAGACGGATCAAACATTATGATTGTTTAAAGTTATGGCAACAGGAAAGTGAAATGCAAAAAGAGCTAACTGACATACCTGACTCTCATCTTGGGAGGAGAGATGTGGCAATGGAGAGGATTATGGTTGCGGAGAAAGGCACAATGTTGAACAATAAAAACGCACTTAGCAACTGTAGTATAGATGATAAGAATAAGTGTAATAAACATAACAATGGTAATTGTAATGCTGTTAAATGTACAACTATTAACCCGTGCAAGTTGCACCCCATGTCAAACTTCCCTCAGGAATACGAGCAAGAAAGTGAACTCAACACGATGTCGGCACCTCTTCCAGCAGCCATCACACAAGACATCCAGGTGGACGCGACCAAATCGGTAAAGGCAATAATCAAACCCCCTAACGGAGGGTCAGGTGAGGTCGTGTCCACAGGTACGTACAATATTTTATATCACGCACAAACAAATGTACCCCATATTGTAAGACCAAAACAAGGTGATGTAATTGAGTTTAGTCCTGTCAGGGTGATCACAGTCCCCAATGGGAAGACTGACGATCAGGGAACCATTCCCGTCCAGGACAGTGCAATGCGCTGTCCCTGGTCCCGGACCGAATTGAGATCAATTATGTCCGAATTTCCTGATCCACGGAAAAATCTAGTCGCATGTCAAAGGTTCATTAAATAACTAGGACACTCAACAGAACCCACCAACAAAGATTGGCGGACAGTGCTGAGGGCATGTTTGCCCTCCGGTGTTGACTCTGCGACATTTATTACTGATTGTCAATTAGACACAGAAGTACCTCAAACGGAGGAACACAATCAGGAATGTATTAAGCAGATAAACCAACAGTTGGAAGTATATTTCCCTGCCGTTGTCAAGTGGAATGAAATCTTCTCCATAAGACAAAACGAAAGGGAAAGTATCTCCAGTTATTTCAATCGAGCACTGCAAGTAATGGCTAGGAACACTGGGATCACAGACATCAAAACATGCGCACAGCATAGAGAAATAGCGGTTAAGGTATTAATGAATGGTTTAAAGGAGGTATTGAGTACAAGGGTACAGACCACCAACCCAAACTGGAGAAATATCTCGGTGGCCGCATTAAGAGAGGCCACTATTGATATTGATCAAAATATCACCAGATACAGAGAGTCACAAAGTGATAAATTAATGGCCGCAAGTATACAGGCCCTAACCACAAGACCACTCCAGCATAAGCCCCAAACCCCTGCGAGAAATTTAAATGTGGAAGTCTGTTACAATTGTCATAAAAAAGGACACTTTGCAAGAGATTGTAGATCAAGAGGAATACAAAAGTCATATCAATCCCCTAGACAACGACATAATCATGGTATCCAAGGAATCAGGGAGGTACAGGGAAAGCGGTTGATGGTGATGAGCATCCAAGCGTTTGAGGAGGCATCAAATCAACCAAGACCCCATTTCACTGACACTTGGAGGAAGCCCAGGGTTTGTGATCTGTGCAAAAGAGAAGGGCATTATGCCAGTAACTGCAACAGCCCACATAAAGTCAGACCCCCTAGACATGAATATGAGCATGAATATGACACACCAAATTATAATCAGGGATCATATAGGAAGAACTTTGGGCCACACCCATAATATAGTCAGGAAAGGTGATCATTAGAACTGATGGTAAGCCTGAGGTAACGGTTAATAAATTGGGAGGTCATTCCCTGAAGACACAGGAATGACCAGGTGAAACGTTGTAAATGTATTTGCGAAAATGTTTTTTTTTCTTTTCTCTCTTTCTCTCTCCCCATCTCTGACGATTATTGGTAAGGACTCAAACATTGCATATCTGCTTGGTCTTTGCAGAAGTCTACCAAACCCCAGCATGACCTATCCGCATCAATGTATCCTGGCCAGATACAGAGAGTGGAGTATGGGTGCTGGTGGGAGGGACTGCGCAAGGAAACCATTGGACATGTAGATATGACAGCCTGATGATCTGACAATGTTTTAAAATGTTTGAAAAATGTTTTTTTTTCTCTTTTCCTATTGTTGGTTATTGTTGATTTATGTAATATATATATGCATATAAATTGTTCTCTCTCTCTCTTTTGTTTTTTTTGTTTTCTCTCTCTTCTCACTCATGTTTTCATGGTTTACTTTAAAGATGGTATGTCACACATCAGTTAGACAAATGGTAATGCAAGATTTTTGCTCCTTACAGAAAGATCGCTGGTTTGGAAGGAATATTGCATCACCGGAATGTTCGTTTGGAAGACTGAGAGACAGCACCTTTGAGATGACAGCAGAACGAGAAGAACAACAAGACTAGAGAACTAATTATCGTAACAAGTTTCTCTCCCCCTCAAACTGTTTTTCTGTACCCCATTACAAATTTCTTCTTTTCTCCTCCTGTAAGATGGACTTGCCCCTAGAGACTGTGATATGGATTTTCCTGTTGACCATGATGTTGACCCGAGCAGTCTGTTCCGGCGAGAGTACCATGGAGGTCGAGAAAGGATCCAGAAAGGTTCCGATGACTGAGACGGAGGTGTAGTTTTCCGAGAACAACATAACCAACAAGCAAAGGCGAGTATCAGAAAACGATCCGATAGCATTGACCATAGAAGGAATTGTGAAGGATTGTTAGCTGAAGAAAACTGTATCTGTAGGCTCTGTGACAACGTAGTCGAGGATGGGTGCATTAAGAAATGCCAATCCAGTTTTAATATCCACATGGACCGGCATCCATTGAGTGACTATCACTCTTTAGTGGGTAGTGAGTGTTAAATCAAACAGATTGTTGGGTATGCTCTCAAGTACCTCAAGGTCATAGCAAATCAGGACTAGTACCATTTCCTTTAACGATAGGGGAGGTACTTGAGCTAAAGGGTGGGAGACCGGTGGACAGGAGGTTTAATATCTCCAGCCCTCCTAGTTTGAAGCTCCACCAATACCATGTGGATAGGTCCCTATTATGTTTTAACATCTCCAATCCCCGAAAGCCGGGAAATTGGGAAGTGTCATGGAGTAACCAAACCATGACCTTTTCATATAGAGCAGATAGAATGCCGACAGATACAGAGCTTGTACGGCACATAGCCAGTAGAGGAAAATCTTTCCGGTATAGGTATACCTTAGGAAATAGGATTACGAGAGTTGGAGAGGTATCACCAGGATACTGTGCACATATCGTACAAGCTGATACGTGTACTAGACAGATGGGAGAATTAGGGTTAGGAGATTTCACATGGAAGATGTGTAATATGGTTATGTCCTACTCTGTCCCATATGTTCTCCCCGATGATGCATATTTCACATGCGGGAGAAAGGCGTATGAGCGGCTTGCCCCAAACTCAGAAGGATTGTGTTATATTGGAAAAGTACTACCTGAGGTAATGAGTCTAAGGAGTGAGGAAATTGTAATTCCAATGGATTTAATTTATGACCCAACGGTAGAAACAATGATGTGATGAAAATGCGATTATACGGTCCGTTTCTTTCACCTGTTTTTCAGGTTTCTCCTAGGTAAAAAGACCCACTTTTGACGAGGAGTTTGATGATCCTGTATACAGACAACGGATGGATTAAAGAAGAAGTTTTGACAACCTTATACCCTGAGATTTGATGAACTTTGCCATAGATCCCCAGTTTCCCTAGAAATTTTAAAATTACGCTAGCCCAACATTTTTGTAAATCTATGGACATTGACAAAGCTTTTTGCTCGCACCTAATGGGCAAAAGCACAAAGAAGACTGCATTCAACAGACACCGAACAAGACCTCAATCGACGAATGTACATTAATCTGACATAGAATACCACTGCATTTACCATAAGTGTTCTTTATCTTCATTTCTACAACCCTCAGGTAGTGACACACATAGTCGATAGGGAATACAGGCACAGATATCAGCAATCACATATTCCCCCATTCATGTATCATCAACTAAAATGTGCTCCCCCATTTTGTTGCAACCAAAAGCCGAAACGAGCTCGGTAAAGTTTGACAGCCCATCCACAGACCCTTAGTACGGGATAAGAAGGAATTCAAATGTATACTTCGCAATACCTCGAAGCTTGATTTAAAACACGTACGGCACGATGATACATGACCCCCCAAACATGGATTCATACATACATACTTCTGCTATCTCACTAGGTCATACCTTTTTCCCACCTTCTTCTCTCCTCCCTTACCCAATCATAGAAATGTATTTACATATGACATATATTTTTCTCTTTTTGAAATGTTTTAGGAAGTGGCAGTTATTGGTGACTGCCAAAGGGTGGACTGTCAAAGTCAAAAATATTACATAGAGAGAACATACAAACCACACACACATTTAAGTCGCTATACTTGCAAATATGCGCAGCGAGCACAGCAATATATGGAAACACACGCATTTGCTCGGACATGGCACGGAGATGGATTCGGCGCTTGTTTCATACAGTACATGGTTATAATAATGTCAAGCACCAGACATCATGGAGATTTAGAATTGGCTGATGAATTGATGTCATGAATATGTATTATCTGAACAGAACCAGATGCGCCCATCATGTTTGGTATTGAAGCAAGCAGAATGATGTGTGGGTTAGTTTGATGCTGGTTGTGAAGTTGTGGGACATTGCAGCGGATAGATATGATTATATGTATAAAAGCTAAGATCACTTTGTTGAGAACAATGGATGATCAAGCCAACCTTTTACTAAGATTTTCAGGGCTGAACCTGATTAACATATACAAAGGAGAGAGAGAGACCCCTCCCCTAGGAGCAGACACACAGGAGGATAGTTCCTGTCTGGGGGGGTTGGGGGTCAGTTTTGCTGGTGGCCTCAGAGAACAGATGTAATGAAGCTACACTCAGAACAAGGCTCTCAGAAGCATGGCTGGATCATCACCAGGCACCAAAGGCTAAGTATTGAATTCACATGGCTAGATAAGGAAATATAGACAGATTGCTTTCTGGTTTAAATAGGATATTGTAACTTGGTTGTGTGATTGTTGGGTGTTTGTGTGATAGATCTGGGAATCTGTGATGGTAGCTGGGACATTAGACAACCTGTAGCATAGCATTTGTGGTATTTGTTTGCCTATGGTGATTTAAAATAGATTGTACTGGTTAGTTATAATATATATCTTGTTAATCATAAATACCACCATGCAGTTGCGTTTGGGCATGTGCTTGTGGCAGTGGCGGGCTGAGATGTGTGGTTACATTGTGATCTGGTCTTGTGATGAATATGCTCTGGTTATTGAGATACTGAAGTTGTTTGGAATGTGAAAGTGAATAAGATGGTTCTAGGAAGTTGTTTGGAATGTGAAAGTGAATAAGATGGTTCTAGGAAGTTGGATTGAAAATGTGAAAGGTGATTTAGATGGTTTGGAATTGTAAAATCAGAACATATGCATTGTTCTGAGGCTTGGACATTTTGGAATAAAATGGAGTCTTGTGTCTTCTGCTATGTGATTGTGGGGTAGCAGAGAGTGCCATGTGTTTGGACCTGCAAATCTAAAATGGCTGCTGCCGGGTATTTTCCCCTCCCCCTTTCAACCATGTGGTGCAGTCTTTGGAATCATGGGAGCTTTAATAAAATGGAGTCTAGCTTCTGTCCCATGCGGTATTGTAGGGTTGTGTATATAGGGACTGCCAGTATGGGTAAGGTCAAGTATTTTCTCCACAAAGATTCTCAGCATTGAATAACTGCGCAGCGATTGTTCCTCACATGTGTAAGCTTCGCTGCAATCATATTGTCTGTATTGTTATGGTGAGCCATTTCTCTCTCTCTCTCTCTCTCTTCTCCTCTTTCTCTCTTATTTTCTCTTAAATAGTAATTGTATTATATTTCCTGTGTAGTTATCTGGTTAGGTAGTCTATGTTATATTGTAGTGTATGATTTGTATTTGTATTAATTCTTTTGCAAGTATATCATTCATAATATATATATATTAGGCGTTGGACCCTAAGCCCAGGTATCTGTGTATTTCTTATAGTGTTAAGTATTCTCAGAGCGTCGGTGACGCTCATACAGCTTTTGAGTTAATAAGGTTACACTGTGTTGCATTTACACTCTATCTATACACTAAGGTTTTTACAGCATATTACATTGTTTATGGTTTAGATTTAAAGGTTTAACATTGTTAGCGTCAGCGCCGCTGGTGATCTCCTCGTGGTCCCGAGCGTCCGCTACGCTATAGCGAATCATTACGTTAGTCAGCAGCCAATAGCGTGCCTGCCTGTGATCTCTTGGCCGTGAGCGAACGTGACGCTTGAGCGTCTCGACTACGGCTAAGCGATTGTTACGCAATGAGCGTACCCTTACGGTACTTCATACGTAGATAGCGTACAGTGTTCTTAGACCTCATAAAGGGTATTATATAAGATAAATATTTAGCTTTATCATTATCTTTGCATCATGTGCTGTTTGGGGACTATTTTTTGAAGTGCCATCCTGTCTGACACTGCAGTGCCACTCCTAGATGGGCCAGGTGTTTGTGTCGGCCACTTGGGTCGCTAAGCTTAGCCATCCAGCGACCTTGGTGCACCTCTTTTTTTTCTTTGCATCATGTGCTGTTTGGGGACTATTTTTTAAATCTGCCATCCTGTCTGACACTGCAGTGCCACTCCTAGATGGGCCAGGTGTTTGTGTCGGCCACTTGGGTCGCTTAGCTTAGTCACACAGCTACCTCATTGCACCTCTTTTTTTCTTTGCATCATGTGATGTTTGGGGACTATTTTTTAAATCTGCCATCCTGTCTGACACTGCAGTGCCACTCCTAGATGGGCCAGGTGTTTGTGTCGGCCACTTGGGTCGCTTAGCTTAGTCATACAGCTACCTCATTGCACCTCTTTTTGTCTTTGCATCATGTGCTGTTTGGGGACTATTTTTTAAATCTGCCATCCTGTCTGACACTGCAGTGCCACTCCTAGATGGGCTAGGTGTTTGTGTCGGCCACTTGGGTCGCTTAGCAGGGCCATCCAGCGACCTTGGTGCACCTCTTTTTTTCTTTGCATCATGTGTTGTATGGGGACTATTTTTTAAATCTGCCATCCTGTCTGACACTGCAGTGCCACTCCTAGATGGGCCAGGTGTTTGTGTCGGCCACTTGGGTCGCTTAGCTTAGTCATCCAGCGACCTCGGTGCAAATTTTAGGACTAAAAATAATATTGGCCCTCATTCCGAGTTGATCGCTCGCAAGGCGAATTTAGCAGAGTTACACACGCTAAGCCGCCGCCTACTGGGAGTGTATCTTAGCATCTTAAAATTGCGACCGATGTATTCGCAATATTGCGATCACAAACTACTTAGCAGTTTTAGAGTAGCTCCAGACTTACTCTGCCTGTGCGATCAGTTCAGTGCTTGTCGTTCCTGGTTTGACGTCACAAACACACCCAGCGTTCGCCCAACCACTCCCCCGTTTCTCCGGCCACTCCTGCGTTTTTTCCGGAAACGGTAGCGTTTTCAGCCACACGCCCATAAAACGCAGTGTTTCCGCCCAGTAACACCCATTTCCTGTCAATCACATTACGATCGCCGGAGCGATGAAAAAGCCGTGAGTAAAAATACTATCTTCATAGCAAAGATACTTGGCGCAATCGCAGTGCGAATATTGCGCATGCGCACTAAGCGGAATTTCACTGCGATGCGATGAAAAATACCGAGCGAACGACTCGGAATGAGGGCCATTGTGAGGTGTGAGGTGTTCAGAATAGACTGAAAATGAGTGGAAATTATGGTTATTGAGGTTAATAATACTATGGGATCAAAATGACCCCCAAATTCTATGATTTAAGCTGTTTTTGAGGGTTTTTTGTAAAAAAAAAACACCCAAATCCAAAACACACCCGAATCCGACAAAAAAATTTCAGGGAGGTTTTGCCAAAACGAGTCCGAATCCAAAACACGACCGCAGAACCGAATCCAAAACCAAAACCCAAAAAATTTCCAGTGCACAGTACTACTCTGTTGTAACCCTTCTGAACTGATCTCATACAAAGCCTCTATCTGCATGCAATAGGAGTAACATATGAAGGATTCTGAGGCTACAGACTCCCACTCCCCCCACATACTGTAAGTGTTCAGTTTCCACAAGTGATCACAGAGACCGGATGACATCAAAGGAGCAAGGGACACAGGAGAGTTTCACCAGCACCTGGATCACATTGCCCAGGGCACACAGAGGCAGAGGATGCAGGGTAAGTATCAGTCCCTCTCCGCATCCACAGTCTCTCCTGAATTTCCCTGCAAGTTATGTGCACCTGGGTACCTGCTCCACAAAAATATCTGAATTTTACATTGCACAATAAGGTGCAATGGGTAAAGTTGAGATTTTTACTTTGAATGTCATCTGCTGGCAGCATTTTTAAGCCTTAACTCACCGCCATAAAGCCTGCTGAGGGCAAACATCCAATGCTGGCAGCTGTTGTAAGCCTCAACTCACTGCCATAGAGCCTGCTGAGATGTGGGCAAACATCCAATGCTGGCAGCTGTTGTAAGCCTCAACTCACTGCCATAGAGCCTGCTGAGATGTGGGCAAACATCCAATGCTGGCAGCTGTTGTAAGCCTCAACTCACTGCCATAGAGGCTGCTGAGATGTGGGCAAGCATCTAGTGCTGGCAGCTGTTGTAAGCCTCAACTCACTGCCATAGAGGCTGCTGAGATGAGGGCAAACACCTAGTGCTGGCAGCTATTGCTGAGATGTGGGCAAGCAGCTAGTGTTGGCAGCTGTTGTAAGCCTCGACTCACTGCCATAGAGTCTGCTGAGATACAGGCAAACATCTACTGTTGACAGCTATTGCTGAGATGTGGGCAAGCATCTAGTGTTGGCAGCTTTTGTAAGCCTTAACTCCCTACCATAGAGCCTGCTGAGATGTGGGCAAGCATCTAGTGTTGGCAGCTTTTGTAAGCCTCAACTCACTGCCATAGAGCCTGCTGAGATGTGGGCAAACACCTAGTGTTGACAGCTGTTGTAAGCCTCAACTCACTGCCATAGAGCCTGCTGAGATGTGGGCAAACACCTAGTGTTGGCAGCTGTTGTAAGCCTCAACTCACTGCCATAGAGGCTGCTGAGGTGTGGGCAAACATCCAGTGCTGGCAGCTGCTGTAAGCCTCGACTCACTGCCATAGAGCCTGCTGAGATGTGGGCAAATATCTAATGCTAGATGTAATAGGGTGCGATTTTCTATGTGTCTAAAATATCGCACATTTGTAATTTGCGATTTTTTTTTTACTAAAAAGCACAAATATAATAGGGTGCGAATAATACGGTTAAAGTGGAATTCGCATGCAATTTTTTTTACTGTTTTTAGTAATAAAAACATGCAGATTTTAGGTCATATTTTTATTACTTAGTCAGAAGCATGCACAGATCAGTGATATCCGTGCATGCTTCTGTCTGTAAAAGTAAAGAAAGTGTTAAAAAATATTTTCAAAAATGACGTGCATGTCCCCCCAAAAGCATAACCAGCCTGGAGCTCTTTGAGCCGGCCCTGGTTGCAAAAATACAGGGAAAAAATTGATTCGGGGTTCCCCGTATTTAAACAACCAGCACCGGACTCTTGGATCGGTCCTGGTTCCAAAAATATGGGAGACAAAAGAAGTAGGGTCCTCCGTATTTTTAGACCCAGCACCAGGCTCCACTAGCCAGGAAGGTGATGCCGCAGCCGGAGGACACTTTTTTATAGGTCCATGTGGCCAAAGCATCACTCCCCCCAACTAGTCACCCCTGGCCGGGGTTCCCTGGGGGAGTGGGGACCCCTATAATCAAGGGGTCGTCCCCCCTTCAGGCACCCAAGGGCCAGAGGTGAAGCCTGAGGCTGTCACCCCCATCCCTGGGCGGTGGATGGGAGGCTGATAGCCAAAAATAAATGTGTAAAAATAAAGAATATTGTCCTTTGTTGTGGAACTACAAGTCCCAGCAAGCCTCCCCACATGCTGGTACATGGAGAACCACAAGTCCCAGCATGCGGGGAATTAACGGGCCCGCTGGTACCTGTTGTTCCACAACAAAAGAAATACCCAAATAAAACACAACACACACACCGTGAAAGTATAAGTTTATTTACCCATACATACATGCTTTGGACACAGGGACCTATACAAAAGTGTCCCCCGGCTACTGCATAACCTCCCTGGCTAGTGGAGCCCGGTGCTGGTTTCAAAAATACGGGGGACCCCTACTTCTTTTGTCCCCCATATTTTTGCAACCGGGACCGGCTCAAAGTGCCCGAGGCTGGTAATGCTTTTGGGGGGGACCTGCACGTCATTTTTTTAAAAATATTTTTACACTTTCTTTACTTTTACAGACAGAAGCATGCACGGATCTCACTAATCTGTACATGCTTCTCCAAAAATCGCCAGTCTAAACCTGGTCTATTATTCTTGTGATTTTGTGAAAAAATCGCATCCTATTACATTTGCGATTTTCATTGTTTACAATGGGAAAATATCTGGATGCAATTTTTCACTTGCAATTTTTGGTATATGTTCAAAAGTTGTGATTTTTAACAAAATTGCAAGCTATTACATTTCAATTTTTTGAAAACGTGCAAAATTGTGGTAAAAATCGCATGTTTTCCGAAATCGCACCCTATTATATTTAGCCTCTAGTGTTGGTAGCTGTTGTAAGCCTTGACTCACTGCCATAGAGCCTGCTGAGATGTGGGCAACCATCTAAAAGCGCGAGAAATATCTTGGCAGAGGTAGAGTGTCTAGGGACAGTAATGGTGGGCATTATGGGGTGGGCGGAAGCTGATTTTTGCAATAGGTGAAAGAAAACCGAGCTTAACCCCAGGCCCATCCTTTTGCTAGGCTTAAGCGCATATTTAGAACAGCAGAAAAATGGACATCAAAGTGATTGGTGCTGTATTGCCCACCTGCCCTTGCTACTGGGCCCCGTGGCGGCTGCATGGGCTTCACCGGTGGCAGTTATGCCTCTAGTATCCTGTAAAGTGTTCAGAAATTTCCCTGCACCATCTCTCTCTCTCTATAGACATCTCAGTTTTACCTGCGAACAAAAGGAATCCGCAAATACAGGGCTGGACCACGCAGGACACAAAGCATCCTGAGTGTTCAGCTCGCTTCCCTACATCACAAAATGTACCCAGAAAGGCTAAAAGATCTTAACATGTATAGTTTGGAGGAGAGAAGGGAAAGGGGAGACATGATAGAAACTTTCAAATATATCAAGGGTCTTAACAAAGTTCAGGAGGGAAACATTCTTTAAAGGAAGAGAAGTATTAGAACTCGAGGACATACACTGAGACTGGAGGGGGGGGGGAGGTTCAGGGGAAATTTAAGGAAAAATTACTTCACAGAAAGGGTAGTGGATAAGTGGAATAGTCTCCCATCAGAGGTGGTAGAGGTTAAAGGGGGGTACTCACGGGAGAGATGTGTGCTGAGCGATCTTAACACAGACCGCTCAGCACACATCTCTCACCCCGCTCAGCACAGCGCGATGTGCTGAGCGAGGGGGAAAGCCGACGGGGGGGCCGCTCACTTCACACAACGGTGAAGTGAGCGACCCGCTAGATTGAGCCTGCATGCAGCTCAATCTAGCATCGGCGATAGCGATGCGCGGGGCCGCGCATCGCTATCGCTGGAGGGCATACACACGGCAGATCCGTGCTTAAAATCTAAGCAATCTAGCAAGATTGCTTAGATTTTAAGTACGGATCTCTCCGTGTGTACCCCCCTTAAGACTGTAGAGCAATTTAAACATGCTTGGGATAGGCATATGAATATCCTTACAAAGAATTAAGGTTCAAAAAGGGTTGAGATTACCTAAAGGATAAAAAAAAAGGGGCAGACTAGATGGGCCAAGTGGTTCTTATCTGCCGTCAAATTCTATGTTTCTATGTTCCTAGCAAAGTGCATCTGATAATTAGCCTTGTCATTCCTTCTATTGTTGAAGATCTGAACACATGTTTAAAACCTCATTATCTCACAAACAAATAGGTCTGCGCCTCGCTCGTTTAATAAAAGAAATTATCCCTGAACATTAAACTTTACAGCAAGATAAAAGATGCCAAACATCGGCAATAAAACTCCTCTAATTAGTCATCTTAATGAGAACTAGATTGTGCTAAATGTCACCCGATATAATACAAGCTCATTTAGTATCCACATCACAAACTGCTCACTGTGAATAATACAGCAGCAGAAAACAAAACTATTACATTAACAACTCTCAGAGATGTATGGGTACGTAAGTATTCTAGGTGCTTTGTGGTGTGTGTGGATAGATAGATAGATAGATAGATAGATAGATAGATAGATAGATAGATAGATAGATAGATAGATAGATAGATAGAAAAAGAGAGAGAGAAAAATAGATAGATAGATAGATAGATAGATAGATAGATAGATAGATAGATAGATAGATAGATAGACCGACCGACCGACAGATAGATAGAGACAGAAATAGAGAGAGAGAGAGAGAGAGAGAGAGATGATAGATAGATAGATAGATCAGTGCCGTAACTAGGTATTTTAGCGCTGTGTGCAAGAAACGGCATTGGCGCCCCCCCCCCCCCCTCCCCATGCAAGATAGGGGCAGTGCGTGCCGAAGGCGCGCAAAAAATATATAGGGGTGTGGCTTCATGGGGAAGGGGCGTGGCCACAAAATAATACCAATTCATACTACGGTGCACAGTAGCGTCACTACACCAGGTAGAGCCCCTTTTACACATTACGGCAGACAGTCCCCCTTTTTACACATTACGGCAGACAGCGTCCCCCTTTTACACATTACGGTAGACAGCGTGCCCTTTTTACACATTATGGCAGACAGCATCCCCTTTTTTACACATTACGGCAGACAGCGCCCCCCTTTTTACACATTACGGCAGACAGCGTCCTCTTTTTACACATTACGGTAGACAGCGTCCCTTTTTTACACATTACGGCAGACATTGTCCCCCTTTTTACACATTACGGCAGACAGCGTCCCTTTTTTACACATTACGGCAGACAGCGTCCTCTTTTTACACATTATGGCAAACAGCGTCCCCCTTTTTACACATTGCGGCAAACAGCTTCCCCCTTTTTACACATTGCAGCAGGCAGAGTCCCCTTTTTTTCACATTACGGCAGACACTGCACCTACTGCAACAATGATTAAAAAAAAGCCTGATTGATGGCTTACTGTGAGTCCGACTTGTGTTCCAAGGATGCGTGGGTGAGATATGGCTAGAGGTCGGGAGGTTACTTTTTTCAGATTGACCATGTTTAACATTCCTATTGTGAGGAATGTGAGCAAGCCGGCAAGGATGTCTTTTACATAGACAGAAGATTCATTCAGAAATCACCCGGGATCCACTTTATCAGAGAGATGAGAGCTACACTCCTCCATACACTCCTCCATGTGGCTTACCTTGATGAGCAGCAGCAGCAGCAGCACAGCCCAGCTCCAGCCCAGGACACGGAACGGAAGTTCCTCTTCAGTGTAGACGCTGCAGGAGGAGAGGCACGGAGCAGAGCACACACACACACAGGGGAAGAGACTCAGGCTGCCCAGCGCAATGCTGCCCACTGTGATGCATAATAGAAGCGGTGCGTCCGGCAGAGAAGGAGGCGGGACGCAGCGCTACTATTTTACATTACAGCGGGCAGTGGCGGACAAATGGTGTGATTGCGGACGGTGCGCCCACAGGGCAAATGCGCTGTGTGCTAGGCACCGTCTGCACACACCTAGTTACGGCGCTGAGATAGATAGATAGATAGATAGATAGATAGATAGATAGATAGATAGATAGATAGATAATAGATAGATAGATAGATAGATAGATAGATAGATAGATAGATATAGACAGAGATAGATAGATAGATAGATAGACATATAGAGATAGGTCGATAGATAGATAGATAGATAGATAGATAGATAGATAGATAGATAGATAGATAGATAGATACAGACAGAAATAGAGAGAGAAATAGATAGATAGAAATAGATGAGAGAGAGAGAAATATATAGAGAGAGAAATAGGTAGATGGATAGATAGATAGATAGATAGATAGATAGATAGATAGATAGATAGATAGATAGATAGATAGATAGATATAGACAGAAATAGATAGATAGATAGATAGATAGATAGATAGATAGATAGATAGATAGATAGATAGATAGATAGATAGAGAGAAAGAGATCAATAGATAGATAGATAGATAGATAGATAGATAGATAGATACAGAAATAGAGAGATAAATAGATAGATAGATAGATAGATAGATAGATAGATAGATAGATAGATAGATAGAGAAACAGATGATAGATAGAGAAACAGATGATAGATAGATAGATAGATAGATAGATAGATAGATAGATAGATAGATAGGTAGATAGATAGATAGATAGATAAAGAGATCCACATCACATTCTAGGTGCTTTGTGGTGTGTGTGTGTGTGTGTGTGTGTGTGTGTGTGTGTGTGTGTGTGTGTGTGTGTGTGTGTGTGTGTGTATAGATAGATAGACATATATAGAGAGAAAAAGATGATAGATAGATAGATAGATAGATAGATAGATAGATAGATACAGAAATAGAGTAGATAGATAGATAGATAGATAGATAGATAGATAGATAGATAGATAGATAGACATATAGAGAGAGAAAAAGATGATAGATAGATAGATAGATAGATAGATAGATAGACAGATAGAGAGAGAGAAATATATATAGAGAGAAATAGTTAGATGGATGGATAGATAGATAGATAGATAGATAGATAGATAGATAGATAGATAGATAGATAGATAGATAGATATAGACAGAAATAGATAGATAGATAGATAGATAGATAGATAGATAGATAGATAGATAGACAGACATATAGAGAGAGAAAAAGATGATAGATAGATAGATAGATAGATAGATAGATAGATAGATAGATACAGAAATAGAGAGATAGAGAGATAGATAGATAGATAGATAGATAGATAGATAGATAGATAGATAGAGAAATAGATGATTGATAGATAGATATATAGAGAAATAGATAGATTGAGAGATAGAGATTTATAGATAGATAGATAGATAGATAGATAGATAGAGAAAGAGAGAAAAAAATGATTGATAGATAGATAGATAGATAGATAGATACAGAAATAGAGAGAGAAATAGATAGATAGATAGATAGATAGATAGATAGATAGATAGATAGATAGATAGATAGATAGATAGATAAAGAGATAGATAGAGAGATAGATAAAGAAAAAGAGATAGATAGATAGATAGAGACAGAAATAGAGAGAGAGAAATAGATAGATAGATAGATAGATAGATAGATAGATAGATAGATAGATAGATAGATAGAAATAGATGATAGATAGATAGATAGTAGAGAACATTCCTCCTTCATTAGTAATCAGAACATCCAGAAATTTAATGCTGCGGATACTATGATAACAGGTAACCCTGATAGACCCTGGTTTAGTATTCAACCTATCAACAAACAGATGCAAGGCTTTTTCACCACCTGTCCATATCATGAATAAATTGTCAATGAATCATACATAAAAAGCAATACATTTTGAAAAATGAATATCTGCCATCAAATGTGTTTTTTCGTAATCAAACATAAATAAGTTGGCATATGAGGAGGCCATGTTTGACCCCATAGCTGTACCATTCAGCTGTAACTAAAAAGAATTAATAAACAAAAAATAATTTTTATGTAAGATAACTTACAATAATAGCAGCAAAAATTCACTGGGTGGACAATCATATTTTGAACTAGCGGAAATAGCTTCCCTAACTGCTCTAGTTCCCTCACTGTGACTAATGTTTGTATATAAACTAGTTATATCCATAGTCACTAATATACATCCCTCAGAAGGATTACCAAAGTTTCTAAGTTTTTTCAAAAAATCAGATGTATCTTTAATGTAACACATAGTCATAGGGGGATATTCAATTGTTTGAAAAGTCAGTTGGGTGTCTGTTTTTTCCTATCTAATAGACAGGAAAAAAAGACACCCAACTGACTTTTCAAACATTTGAATTCACCCCAGTGTGATTCACAATAGACTGTAAGTGGTAATCCACAAATTGTGATAGTGGCTGGCTCAGGGAGCTCACTGAGGAAATAATTGGTCTCCCTGGTGGTCTTATAAAAATTTTCTTAGGTAAAATATAAAATAATGGAGTTCTAGGGAATTCCTGACTTAAAAATTCTGCTGTCTGATCCTCTATCCAACCATTTGAATAACTGAGTCAATCTCCTTTTTAAATCTGTCAGTTGGATCAAAAGTTAGCCTCTTATAATTTTTCTCATCAGACAATTGGAGCATCACTTTGGGCTGATGGTTATGTTGTTGTTGTAACATAATGAGCCAATTGCTGCTCTCACACCGCTAGTTAAATTAGAGTAACGTATTCTAGCCTTTCTATTGAATCATTGGTAACAGGTGGATCAAAAGTGCTAGGTACTTTAAATGGTGTCTTATTCTGTATGACAGTATCCCTTTTACCAAAAAAGTTTTGTAACCGTAGTTGTCTATGGAATCTAAATAATTCAGTCTCATAATCAAAAGTGTTCTGTCGATGGGTCTCTACAAAAGATAGGCCCCTCGCAAGAACAGTTGATTCAGATTCTGTAAGAATATGGGTGGTCATTCCGAGTTGATCGCTCGCTAGCAGTTTTTTGCCGCCTCCCACTGGGATGTATTTTAGCTTAGCAGAAGTACGAACGAAAGGATCGCAGAGCGGCTACAAAGTTTTTTTGTGCAGTTTTAGAGTAGCTCAAAACCTACTCAGCGCTTGCGATCACTTCAGACTGTACAGTTCCTGTTTTGACGTCACAAACATGCCCTGCGTTCGCGCAGCCACGCCTGTGTTTTTTCTGCCACGCCAGCGTTTCACGAACACTCCCTGAAAACGGTCAGTTGACACCCAGAAACGCCCACTTCATGTCAATCACTCTGCGGCCACCAGTGCAATTGAAAAGCTTTGCTAGACCTTGTGTGAAACTACATCGGCCGTTGTAATAGTACGTCGCGCGTGCGCATTGCACCGCATACGCATGCGCAGAAGTGCCTTTTTTGCCTCATCGCTGCACAGCGAACGAATGCAGCTAGCGATCAACTCAGAATGACCACCTTGATCCGATTAAACACAACTATCTCCTGCCCGTTTTGAGATTTTTTGTTTTTAAACCTTTTATGTTTGACACCCCCTCTCCTGCAGGGTTTCTTTGATCGTGTCCAGTGCTACTTTGCTGTGTGTATGCACCTTTTTGCCTAAAAAAAGATGAATTTCTGTAACTGCCAGATTGATCTGAGTCACTTAGCAAGGTATGTAAGTCTATATCAGTGAATTGACGTTCATTTCTCCTATGGAAATTATGTGTAGTTCTCCAGGGATGTCTATTGGACTGTGTGGTCAGCCAATGATATACCCTTTGGTCTCTATAATCCTCCTTAACTTTTCTGAACTTATTCTTTTTGAAGGCTAATAATTCAGTTTTAAATCCAGTTACTGCTTCCTCAAGCTTACCAAGCCAGTCTGTCCCATTATCAGCCTTCAAGATGCAAGTCCTTCTAACTCACATGCATCTATCTCTTTTTTAACACTGTCTATATCCAAATTGACCTGTTGGATGACTAATAATATCAAGTCAAAGCTACACTGATTTAAAATCAGACACCATTGCCTGCTACTTCTTCCCACTGTGGGCTGATTGTCAGCCCATGTAACTCTAATTCCACCAGCCTTTTGCGTAATTTCAACAAATCAGCATGGATTTCTGCCGGGCTATCAGTGCCAAGTGCCAGCTGTTCAGTATTGGCAAATAAAATCTTTGACACATCCTTGTCAGTAAATCTCTTAGTACCTGTGATATCTCCAATATCAAACTCCATTACAGATGAGCACAAAATAAATATATACACAAAATATTCACAATACAACAACAAATATTATAAAACCGTGGTGCAGCCTTGCATCCCAAGATAGGTTCAATACACAATATCATAAAAGGTCGCACAGGACTCAAAGGTCTTTAGTAGGTGCAGGGTCGAGTAATAGTATATATCCATCCGTTCCATGTAACTCCAGCAGGGGCTCAGGCACAGATCAGACAAGCACACTTTTTAAATGCAAAAACGTGGTTTATATTTTAGATAGATAGATAGATATCGATAGATAGAAGATATCGATTGATAGATATAGACAGAAATAGAAAGAGAAACAGATATATATATATATATAGAGAGAGAGAGAGAGAGAGAGAGAGAGAGACATAGATGAGAGAGAGAGAGAGAGAGAGAGAGAAATAGATGATAGATAGATAGATAGATAGATAGATAGATAGATAGATAGATAGATAGATAGATAGATAGATAGATAATAGATGGATAGATAGATAGATAGATAGAGATAGATAGATAGATAGATAGATAGATAGATAGATAGATAGATAGATAGATAGATAGATAGATAGATAGATGGACAGAAAGAGAGAAATAGATAGATAGATAGATAGATAGATAGATAGATAGATAGATAGATAGATAGATAGATAGATGATAGATTAGATAGACAGATAGATAGACAACAGATATATATATATATATATATATATATATATATATATCCATTCCATGTAACTCCAGCAGGGGCTCAGGCACAGATCAGACCAGCACACTTTTTAAATGCAAAAACGTGGTTTATATTTTAAAGCATGAGTTCAGTACAGCAGCACATGAAAGGATTCCGGCATATCATACTTTACATGTCAATAGATCCCATGATTTACAAGCTGAGATATAGAAACGAGTTTAGCCAAGTCAGCTCATCCCTACAGCTGCTTCGGCCTCCAACCGCCGTCAGGGGAGACCACATACAAACTGCCCAAAGTGCCGGTATTTAACCTATGTGCATTAGCACAATTATGCTCACCTGTCCGGTTGCCGCGTCGCTGTCCACCCTCCTCGAGCCCAGGGTCACACGTGCAGGACGCCTGTAGAACATGGGCCACCACTGATGACGTCATCATGGAAATGACGTCCGAGTTTCCTAACAACCGCACCGTGCTCCCTGGTAACCGGACTCTCTGTGACATCGCGGCTTGGCAAACATACATGTGTATTACAATACTAAATAAAGTGATCGCGATCAAGTGCCCACACGCTGTCTCCCAGCAGCAACAACAGCAGTGGCAGCAACAGCAGTAGGAGGAAGTGGTTTTTGATCTTTCCCTATTTTAGCCTCCAAATTTTTGTTCTCCATTATTTTTCTGGTGATATATAACAAAATGCAACACAGGAGAGCGTACCTCTACACCACACAGTGCAAACCCTTTAAAAATGATTTGGATTAAATATTAATAACCCCTTCATTTGGAGTAAATAATATACAGCACGGGACAGCACCACTGAACTTATATGGCAGCACCACTGGACTGGACTTATATGGCAGTACTACTGGAATTATACAGCAGTATCACTGGACTGGATTTATACGCCGGTACCACGGGACATATATGGCAGTATCACTGGATTTATATGGCAGTACCATTGGACATATACGGCAGTATCACTGGACTAAATTTAAACCTCAGTACCACTGGACATATATGGCAGTATCACTGGATATATTCGGCAGTACCGCTGGACATATATGGCAGTATCACTGGACAAATACGGCAGTATCACTGGATTTATATTGCAGTACCGCTGGACAAATACAGCAGTATTGCTGAACTGGATTTATACAGCAGTATCATTGGACTTATACGCCAGTACCACTAGAATTATACGGCAGTCACTGGAATTATACGGCAGTATCACTGGAATTATACGGCAGTACCACCGGACTAAAACGGCAGTACCACTGGACTGGATTTATATGGCAGTTTTACTGGAATTATACAGCAGTATCACTGGAATTATACGCAGTATCACTGGAATTATACGGCAGTACCACTGGACTTATCTGGCAGTATCACTGGAATTATACGGCAGTACCACTGGACTTATACAGCAGTATCACTGGATTTACACGGCAGTACCACTGGACTTATACGGCAGTACCACTGGACATATATGGCAGTATCACTGGATTTATACGGCAGTACCGCTGGACATATACGGCAGTATCACTGGACTTGATTTATACGGCCCTGTCAGTGAGGCAGATGTGATTGCACAGTGGATCCAGTGCTAGATTCGCTGCTCCAATCACCTATACGCAGTGGGGTGATGTGGCAGCAGGACCCGGCACTACTAATGTGGAGCTGTCACTACAGCATTGGCAGCCCTGGAGCCAGCGGGAACCCGAGATGGAGAACGTGCGGCGGCGGCCCGCGCTCTTGCCTCTCCTTCCTCTTCATCTACCCTCCTATGCTGCAGTATCACCGCTGGTGATTCACCGGCACCTACACTCTCCCGGACCTGGGGCCCAGGACCACCCAGGTCACCTCATGCCCAGATCACTTGGGCTGCATGGACAGGGAAACAAATGAGATCTAGACTGTGATGATTATATATAATATCCAAAAAAGGCAGCCGCACTTTGAGACTTATTGTGAAAATATTCTTTGTATTGGGTCACATAAAACCAACGTTTTGGGGCCCTCAACCCCTTTGTCAAGGGTGTACAAAGGGGCTGCAGGCTCCAAAACGTTGGTTTTCTGTGACCCAATACAAAGGATCATTTCACAATAAATCTCTGAGTGCCGCTACCGGAGCTAATTGCCTAATGTAAGTGGAGTGCCGAGTTTATATATCTATATCTATATATATATGTATATATATATATATCTATATATATATATATATATATATACTGTATATATATATATATGTATATATATATATATATATATATATATATATACACAAACAAACACGAGGAACCACTGCACTCACCATTCCCAGGGGTTGGGGTGCGGTGGTCTGTGACCACCAAACTCAAATATACCAAACAGAAAACCCAGCACTCTCCTAAGCAGCTTCATTCACCTTAATGCTTTAGTGTTTCACCGCAAGTCCTACTCTATCACAAACTTTTCTATCAAATCTATGTGAAAGTTTGTGATAGAGTAGGACTTGCGGTGAAATGGGGTCCCGTGGAGTGGGCCGCAAGCTTACATGCATTGTACAATTCATAAACCAAAACCCCATTGTTTATTTAGATGTAACATTAAAGCATTAAGGTGCCTTGAACCTTGACCCGCTTGTACAGCTGATTGTACGCAAGTCAAGGGCTTGGTGTAAACTCCCGCTGACAATGACAGGTAGGCTTAGCCTTGTTAAGTTGATAAATTTGCCCAAGCTACTGTATGTTCTTTCACAATCCCCTGTATACATATTCCCGGCCTTCTTTAAGAAATTAAATAGTATACTAACATCTCTGATATGGGCCAATAAAAGACCTAGAATAAAGTTATACACCCTCACTAGACAAAAAGTTGATGGCGGCCTGGCCTTACCTCACTTCCAACTATATTACTTTGCGGCCCAGCTGGCACACATCAGTATCTGGTTGCGGGGAGGAGATGAGGCTGGTCTATGCTGGGCGTTTCTCCGATGTTACTACCCGGACCTCTCTCCGGCGCAGATTCTGGTGGGGGGAGCGCTTCCCGGCTGTCCCCTCCTATTGTTTTTCAGGCCATTAAGATCTGGCAGGCTTTGATACGAATGCTCGGGTACGATAGTATGGATCCGGATACTCCCCTTTGGCACTCTGCATCACTCCCTGAACTGGGGTCTCTCGAGGGGGGGGAGGTTTGGGCCCCGTATTCAGTAACTTCCATATCTCAGTTGTACAACAATGGTACAATGAAGTCCTTTCAACAACTAAAGGAGGAGTTTGGTCTCCCAAACTCTTACTTCTACAGATTTTTACAGCTTAGGCACGCTATACAATCACAGTTCGGGGATTCTCCACCGGCGCTCCTCCCTTTCCCCATAAAAGCCTTTCTATGCGCACTGGGTCGAGTTAAGGTGATCTCCGTGACTTACTCGTACCTTATAAAAATAATTCATGCGGATCCGCTCTCGAACCTTCGGGAGCACTGGGAGCGTGATCTGGGCCCCATAGATGTTGAAGACTGGGAGGTGGCGCTGGGGAACTCGAGCCAGGTCACCAAATCACTACGGTTCCAGCAAATCCAACTCTTTATATTACATAGATCATATATGACACCGACTAGGTTGGCCAGATTTAGGGCTGGTGGCGCAGCCGCCTGTCCTAAATGTGGAGCCGCTGGCGGATCGTTTTGGCAACTGGTGTGGGAGTGTCCATCCTTACAAGCGTTCTGGGCTGGGGTCGGTCGATTCTGGAACGTACGGGGATACCAAGAGGAATGTTGACTCCGGGATTTTGCATTCTGGGAATGGAGGGACCTGAATCTGGGTCTAGGTGGGAGGACTTATATGCTCGCAGTATCTGCGCCCTCGCCAAGGTGTGTATTGCGCGGACATGGATGGCCCCACATTCCCCTACGATGTCTGCTTTAAAGGCCCTGGTGAATGACCCAGTACTGAAGGATCGATATAGCTATATGAAAAATAATGCTCTTCCTAAACATGAGAAGATATGGTCCCATTGGATTAATTCTACATATTCTTCCCCTGCCCTTAGAATTTAAAGAATTCCTTAATTGACATGCCGCACGCCTTCTACGACAGCCCAGCAGCCTGGGTTCCGGGGGGACAAGCCAGGCTCCTCTCCTGTATCACACACTATAGGGATTACGCACCTCACCTCGCACAACTGTATGACTCTAGGCTAGATGGAGTTGTTTTGATTTGCTCTGTTTATGGTTTGTAGGCTTTATCAGGCCTTATAGTTGGGGGGTGGGGGGGTTATTGTAGTATTTCGGGGAGAAAACAAGAAATGTTAGTATGTGTTTGACATTTGACTGCAGACTTCAGAGAACCAGGTATATGCAGAATGACAACATACGGTCCTGCGATTACCAGTTTCATCATGTAGTATATATATTGTTTGAGAAGGATATGGGCGTGAACATATTGTGTAATAATAATTGAAGTTCCCAGTGTACACTGAAATGTCTGTAACGATTTTATCCTTGTTGAATAAAAATACTCTATTAAAAAAAAAAAAAAAGCATTAAGGTGAATGAAGCTGCTTAGGAGAGTGCTGGGTTTTCTGTTTGGTATATATATATATATATATATATATATATATAAAAATCTCAGTGCCTCCCTAGCCAATGACCTCGCCGCACGTCACTGGGCCTAATTCAGATCTGCAGCAGCAAATTTGTTAGCTATTGGGCAAAACCATGTGCACTACAGGGGGGGCAGATATAACATGTGCAGAGAGAGTTAGATTTGGGTGGGGTGTGTTCAAACTGAAATCTAAATTGCAGTGTAAAAATAAAGCAGCCAGTATTTACCCTGCACAGAAACAAAATAACCTGTCCAAATCTAACTCTCTCTGCACATGTTATATCTGCCTCACCTGCAGTGCACATGGGCCCTCATTCTGACCTGATCGCACGCTGCAACTTTTTGCTGCCCGTGCGGTCAGGTAGATGCCGTCTATGGGGGAGTGGATTTTTGTATAGCAAGGCTGCTTTCACTTGTGCAGCCAAGCTATGGCAAAAAGTTTTCAGCAGATGAAGAGTAGGTCTGGACTTACTTACCTGTTGCGATCACTTCAGCATCTCAGGTCCCGGAATTGACATCAGACATCCGCCCACCAAACGCCTCGACACACATGAAAAAAAGCAGCGTGCGAACGGGTCGGAATGACCCCCAAGGTTTTGCCCATTTGCTAACAAATTTGATGCTGCAATCAAGTCTGAATTAGGCCCTTAACCTGCTCGCAATTCCCCAGGAATCTGTTTTTGTTTGTTTACAGGGTGACTACCTGCAGTGCTGCAAACTTTCAGCATGATATAGAGGGTATATTGTGGTTATATATATATCAGAAAACCAGTAAACACCAGAAAACCAGCATACCATAATAGAAATTGAAAAAAAGTACTTTATAAACCACAATTCCACATGTCTGGAAAACCATCGGTTCACAAAAGTGCAAAAAGTAGTCAGATTTAGGGGTCAGGGCACCCCTAGGCACAACAGCATTGGCTACCCCTGCCATACAATTTTATTTTTTCATTGTTTGATTATAAGCCCTCATTTTGGTAGTTTAACATAATACAGCATAACCTACAGATAAAACAAGCCAGTCTCTTCAGGGTCGATCGCTCAAAGGTTCTCTCAGGAAAAAAGAAGGGTGGTGGCATCTGCTTCTACATCAACGATGAATGGTGCACCAATGTCACGATCCTAGGCAAATCATGTAGCCCTCACCTGGAGATGCTAAGTATCAACTGTAACCCCTTCTATTCCCCGCAGGAATTTGCCTCAATTGTCCTTGTGGGAGTGTACATCCCCCCCCCCCCCCCCCCCCCTCGCCTGCACGATACAAAGCCCTGAACCACCTGGCCGTATGCATATCCAACATAGAACAAAAACACCCAGCTTATAGTACTTCAACAGAACTAACCTGAGCAAAGAGCTACCTAAGTGCAAACAACAAGTCATGTGTCCCACTAGGGAAGGGCGCACCCTTGATCACTGCTACACTACCCTCAAGTCTAGCCCACGTGCTGCACTCGGCCTTTCTGACCACTGCCTCGTCCACCTACTCCCTACATATACACAGAGGGGGATATTCAATTTGGCCCGGGGTGCCGGGTGATAAGTATCGGCCGGTGGGGGCTATTTAATTGGCCCCGATAAGCCGGCGCGTGCCGCAGCATATCGGGGGTTTTGCTTCACCTGCCTCCGGCAGGCGAAGCAAAATGCCCGATAACAGCCCCGTTTTCAACCGAAAACGGGGCTGTTTCACCCGAAAACACACAGGTTTCACTGAACCTGTGTGTTTTCGGGTGTAAGAGGACTTGTTACCGGCCGAGCAAATTAAATAGCCCGACCGCAGCACCCGAAGAAACATCGGGGGTTTTTACTCCCGATGTCTCTTCGGACCAAATTGAATATCCCCCAGAAGCTGAGAGCGGTTAAGCCTGTTATCAAGACTGTTAAGAAATGGACCAATGAGGCTAAGATGAAGCTCCAGGTCTGCTTTGACTGCACGGAATGGGGGGTCTTCGAAGCCTCAGCAACTGAACTGAACGACCTGACAGACACTGTCACATCCTACATCAGCTACTGTGAGGACATGTGTGTACCTACCAAGACTTACCGTATTTACAACAAGCACTGGTTCAACGCCCAGCTCAGGCAACTTCGTCGGGCCAAAGAGGAGGCCTATAGCAGCGGTGACAGAGCACTATACAGCCGTACTAGGAATTCTCTGACTAAAGGAATCAGGCTAGCAAAACAGCGGTTCTCAGACAAGCTGACAAACGATCTCTCCACCAATGACCCCGTATCTGTATGGAAAGGAATGCAATCCATAACCAACTATAAGAAAACATCGAAGTCCACCACCATGCACCAAGACCTAGCAGATGAACTGAACCACTTTTATTGCAGGTTCGCAAAAGAAGTCCCCTGCAACCCTAACAATCACCTCTACAATGCCCCGAACACGACGGTCAACTCCAGGCACTGCAAGTCACCCAAGAAGAGGTGGAGGCATTGTTCAAAAGGACCAAACCCAGGAAAGCTCCGGGTCCTGATGGAGTGTCACCATCTGCCCTAAGAGTATGTGCGGGTCAGCTCGCCCCCATATTCACCAAGATCTTCAACAAATCGCTGGAGCTACAGAAAGTCCCTTCCTGCCTCAAAAGGTCTACTATCGTCCCGGTCCCCAAGAAACCCTCTATCACGAACCTGAACGACTACAGGTCGATAGCACTGACGTCTGTGGTCATAAAAATGTTTAAGCATCTGGTTTTGAATCACCTGAAAACTAAGACTGGCCCCCAACTGGACCCCCTACAGTTCGCCTATTGATCAAATTGGTGTGTCGAGGATGCAGTCAACCTGGGCCTGCACTACATTCTACAGCACCTAGACATTCCCGGTACCTACGCGAGGGTCCTGTTTGTCGATTTCAGCTAAGTCTTCAATACAATCGTCCCCAGCATCCTCCACCCCAAATTACCTCTGCCTAGGAGTCCCAGAAGCTACCTGTTCCTGGATAGTAGACTTCCTGACAGATAGGACACAGGTGGTGAAAGCGGGGGAATTCACCTCTCAAGCGCGGTCCATTAGTACAGGGACCCCTCAGGGCTGTGTCCTCTCACCCCTACTCTTCTCCCTAAACACAAATGACTGCACCTCAGAGGCAATCAGTAAAGATCATCAAATTCGCAGATGACACCACTGTCATCGGCCTCATCAAGGACGGGGACGAATCAGCCTACAGATGGGAAGTAGACCGGTTGGCCCAGTTGTGCATCCACAACAACCTTGACCTCAACCCCCTCAAAACTGTCGAGATGATAGTGGACTTTAGGAAGAAGTCAGCTAGTGCACCTCCGCTAACGATTGCTGACAGTGTGGTATCGCTAGTGGACTCCTTCAAGTTTCTAGGGACACAATCTCCCGGGACCTTAAATGGGGGTCTAACGCTGATGCCCCAGTTGGGAAAGTGCAGCAGAGGTTGTTCTTCCTCAGGCAACTAAGGAACTTCAACATCCCACAGAAGCTTCTGCTCCTCTTCTACTGCGCGATTGTGGAGTCGGTACTGTGCTACTCGATACTGGTATGGTACAGCTCCACCAGCCCGTGGGACAGATGCAGGCTCCAAAAGGTGGTCATAACCGCAGAGAAGATCATTGGGGCCGACCTTCCCTGCATTTCATTTATTTTTTAATTATGTACAGTATGTGGTACCCCAGGAATAGTTGTGTGTGCCCCTTTAATTGGAAGAAAACAGTGTTTGCTAAATTTCTGAGTTTTACATGGCACAGGTTGAGATTATGGAATAGAGTCTGGTCACATATTCTGTGCAGTGAGGTGGCAGGATCCGATTGGACAGAGACAGTTAGTGCAAGTGGACTCGGCACACTGGATGGTCACGCGAGGTAGTGGAGAGCAGCGCTGCAGAGTTAAGGCAGTGGGGGTTCTACTGCATGTGTGTGAGACATTGCAGCTGGGGATTGGACACCCCCAGGCCTATGCAGAGGCGCAGGCGCCGTGGCCATTTTGAAAGAGCTGAACTGCTGAGACAGATTACAGGAGAGACTGAAATAACCTGTGAGGCTCAGAGTGAGTAACAAAAACTGTTGTTGCAGACTGCAAGAGGGTGAGTGCTAAGCCCTATTACATTACTCCCAAATTTTTTAAGTGACAAAGCTGGACCCCAAAAGGGGTGTGGCTTATATGAACAGGGCGTGGCTACATGAGAGAGCCTCTATCACGAGTAACGCCCCATTTTACCATCACTGAGCTGCTGGCATGCCCCCTCTCCCTCTGGTAGAGCAGCAGTGACAGGAGCCTTCCAACTGCCCCTCCCCCCTCCGCGGGACACTGAGACCCATGGGTGGGACAGCGGGACAGTCCTAAAAAAACGAGACTGTCCCGCAAAAATCAGGACAGTTAGGCGGTATGCCTATTGTCTATTGCCACACACATACTACTCACAACAGCATGGAATAAAGGGGTGCTACCAGGCACCTAACTGAGAATCATGCAGTGACCCCCGTTTAAGCGCAATATTGGCCAGCACACAGACATTATTTGTGAGAACTAATTACTTGAGCCCGGGCTTTCTGAAGGGGGCAGCTGGTGCTTTGGTCAGTCGCCCCCCTCCTCCTTCCTGAATATACTCGTCATGCTCCTCCCAGTGGCACCACACAGTGAAAGCTCTCTAGTGTACATGTACCATCTTCCTCAATTTCACTGTGCATACCTCCCAACTTTTGGGCTCCTGAAGGAGGGACAGCATCGCGCGTCCAAATTTGGGGGTGTAGCCTCATGATAAGGGGTGTGGCCTCGTGATAAGGGGGTGTGACCTCATGGCAAGCGCTGCACACCCCATTTCTCTAGCATCCATAAGGGATATTGGGGGAAACTAGTACAATGGGGTATAGACGGGGTCCAAAGGAGCCAGTGCACTTTAAATTTCTTCAACTGGATGTGCTGGCTCCTCTCCTCTATGCCCCCTCCCACAGGCAGTTTAGACAAAAGTGC
Source organism: Pseudophryne corroboree (assembly GCF_028390025.1). Classification (NCBI taxonomy): domain Eukaryota; kingdom Metazoa; phylum Chordata; class Amphibia; order Anura; family Myobatrachidae; genus Pseudophryne; species Pseudophryne corroboree. Next base: position 440,856,706 of record NC_086450.1, read on the forward strand.
GCTCAGGAGAGGATGCACATCTCTGCAGCTCCAGAGAGTTTTCTTCAATTTCATTTTAAACTTTTATTATTTTCGGTATGCTGTCTGGACACTGTGGGAGTTAGGGGGGGATGGTCACCAGACTTACAAGGTGCAGAGCCACTTCCCTGCTGCAGGACCACCGTCCTGAGGGGTTGCTGTTCAGCAGGGCACTGCACCTTGGCTGTCACAGCCGCAGCACAACCCTAACGCTGCCTAAAGGTGACGTTGGTGGTGAGTACAAACCGGGGGCACGCTAGGGGGGGTCCCCTGGTTCAAAGTGCGGCTAACCATGGGCTACGCACTAAGATCCCCTGTGTAGAACTGGCACAAAAGGCTTGACTAGCACTTGTTGTGATGTTTTAAGCTATGAAGGAGACTTTGCCAATATAAATATTCATTATAGCTCTGGTGCCATTAGAGGGGGCGGATCTACCTCAGATCGGGACCTTCCTCTGCTTACAGCAGCCATTTACAGCACACACAGTGCTTCCTGCCTCACAAGACACGCTGGAAACTGGTACAGGGTATAGCAAAGGGGAGAGCCGCTTGTGTACACTATCCTGATCCTCTGTAGGATTTCAATTGCTAGTGTTTACTGTGTTTAGAAAGCTGACAGCCTCACTGGATTGGCCTCGGAGGGCGTGGTATGTGGATCTTCTGGATAGGTCCGTCCAAGACCCTTGGCCTCTACCACTCAGAAGAGATCTTCTTAAACAAGGACCGTTCATCTACCCGGACTTACGGCAACTTTGTTTGACGGCATGGAGGTTGGACGGAACATCCTAGCTCACAAGGGCCTTTCCAAGAAGGTTATTGCTAACATGGTTCAGGCCAGGAAACCTGTGCCGTCAAAACGCTATCATATCTGGAGGAGATATGTCTCTTGGTGCGAGGTCTGCACGTATCTGCCTGCAGAGTTTCACTTGGGATGTTTCCTGCAGGCTGGTGTGGATAAGGGCTTACGTCTGGGTTCCATTAAGGTCCAGATTTCATCTCTCTCCATTTTCTTTCAGAAGAAATTGGCAGTGTTGCCAGAAGTTCAGACCTTCTTACAAGGGGAACTCCACATGCAACCTCCCTTTGTGCTGCCTATGGCACCCTGGGATTTGGATGTAGTGTTGAAACTTTTACAGTCCTCCTGGTTTGAACCTCTGATGATGGTAGAAGACAAGTACCTCACGTGGAAGATGGTGATGTTACTAGCCCTGGCTTCTGCTCAACATGTTTCAGAATTGGGGGCCTTATTGCGTAAAAGTCCCTACTTGGTCTTTTACGAGGACAGAGCAGAGCTCTGGACTAGACAGCAGTTCCTGCCGAAGGTTGTCTCCGCGTTTCATCTGAATCAACCTATTGTGGTTCCGTCCAGTTCTGACGTTTCTGCTCTTCCGGAGGTATTGGATGCTGTGCTTGCCTTGAAGATATATGTCTAGCATACAGCTCGGGTCAGAAAGACGCATTCCTTGTTCGTGCTCTATGAAGCGCAGAAGGGTTGCCCTGCTTCAAAGCAGTCCATTACTCATTGGATTAGGCTTACTATCCACCAGGCCTCTGTGTCGGCAGCCTTACCTGCTCCTAAGTCTCTAAAGGCCCACTCTACAAGATCGGTGGGCACTTCCTGGGCGGCTGCCCGTGGAGTCTCGGCCTTGCAACTATGCCGAGCTGTTACCTGGTCGGGGAAGAACACTTTTGTGAAGCTCTACAAATTTGATACCCTGGCCAAAGAGGATACCCAGTTTGGGCAGGCGGTGCTGCAGAAGTCTCTGCATGTTACCATCTGTTCTGGAAGCTTTGGGACGTCCCCATCGTACTAGTTTCCCCCAATATCCCTTATGGATGCTAGAGAAAATAGGATTTTAATACCTACCGGTAAATCCTTTTCTCATAGTCCATAAGGGATATTGGGGGTCATTCCGAGTTGTTCGCTCGTTGCCGATTTTCGCTATGCTGCGATTTGTTGCTAATTGCGCATGCGCAAGGCACGCAGGGCGCATGTGCTTAGTTATTTAACACAAAACTTAGCAGTTTTGCTGTGGCTTCAGCGACGCTTTTCAGTCGCACTGCTTTTCGGTAAATGATTGACAGGAAAGGGGCGTTTCTGGGTGGTAACTCAGCGTTTTTCCAGCGTTTGCAAAAAACCGTAGGCGTGTCAGGGAAAAATGCAGGAGTATCTGGAGAAACGGGGGAGTAGCTGGCCGAACGCAGGGCGTTTGTGACGTCAAACCAAGAACTAAACGGACTGAGCTGATCGTAATCTGTGAGTAGGTCTGGAGCTACTCAGAAACTGCAAAGAATTATTTAGTAGCAGTTCTGCTAATCTTTCGTTCACTATTCTGCTAAGCTAAGATACACTCCCAGAGGGCAGCGGCTTAGCGTGTGCAATGCTGCTAAATGCAAGCTAGCGAGCGAACAACTCAGAATGACCCCCATTGGGCACCTGCCTCAGTGCATGGACTTTTCTGCAGGTTCTGTTCTATAGTTACCTGTTCAGCTGTTGCTGTTACCAGCCATTGCTGGTTGTTGTATGTTAGTGGTGTGCTGGTGTGTAAATCTCACCACCCTTTGTTATCATGTTCCTTCTCTCATACATGTCCTTTCTCCTTCGGGCACGTTTTTACCTATAACTGCCTGTCGGAGGGGGCATAGAGGGAGGAGACAGCCCACCCAGTTAAAGAAATTTAAAGTACACTGGCTCCTTTGGACCCCGTCTATACCCCATCGAACTAGTTTCCCCCAATATTCCGTATGGACTACAAGAAAAGGATTTACCGGTAGGTATTAAAATCCTATTTTTTGTCACTATGGGGGCATGGACAGCACTCAGTGAGCTGCTGGCCATGCCCCCTGTCCCTCTCTGATCAGAGCAGTGAGTGACAGAGGGGGATCTCCCAACTGCCCCCCCACCTGCGGGACATTGTGACCCGCTGGTGGGACATCAGGACAGACCGTAAAAAACAGGACTGTGCCGCCAAAATCGGGATAGTTGGTAGGCATGACTGTGAAGATGGTGCTTGCCAAGGCGGTGGGACGCGCTTCCTGAAGTAAGCAAGGTAAGCGCACCCCCCATATCTGCACGGCCCCCTCCAGTGCACCCCAGCAATTACTTTTTTTATGCGCTCTCTACGGCCCTGTGTGAATATGCAGTAATGCTGCGGGGCCCCGAAACAGAAGTGAAATGATTGCACTTGTGATCACACATCGTTCGTTTTGGAGCTCCTGTGCAAATCTGAAAATAGCAGCAATAAGAAATGAGAATTATTGGATCTATCCAACTTTGTTGAGATAACCTTTGTAAAGAAGATTTGTTATTTGTTATTGCAGCTAATCCTGTGTTCTAGTAGGTGGGCCATTATTATTCATATTGTAGTACACAATTGGGATGACTAAGAACATGTAAGGTTAGCTTCTAAGAAACATGTATTTTTGGAGTGTTGGAGTAATTTTTATTCTTTTATTGTGGTTAGGAACCCTTTAATTGCTGGACAGACAAGAAATTCATTGTTCTTTCATGTGCGGCCAATCCCTGTAAGTATCACAAGGGTTAAATATGCCATCCAATTATATAATTCAGTGTTCTAACTATTATTGTTCTGGTAAAATGACGGCATGCACCCAGCAAAGTGCACTCTCACAGCTTGAGGCCTGTTGCATCCAACATAACACCCACCTCACAGAATTAGACACCGCCATCTCACTCCTGCTCAGATGATCGCTATGTAATTGGAAGTCTTTTCAGGGGGCTGCCTATTGAAACACTCAAATGACAATATCACTTTAGTATCAGAGTTACAACTAGACTAGTCAACAAGGATTATTCTTTTATTCGTAGCTGCATGTTACTGTGCTGCGTTTTGTATTGTAACTTAATGGACAAGAGAAATAGTACTGTTTGTTGGATGTTGGACTGTGGTGTATGAGGTTGTGAGTTCAAGTCCTGTGTATGGCAGGCTGAGCAATGTGTGTTTTAAAGGGGTATGTAACTGAAAGTGCATATGCAGTATTTACAACACTTATAACGTTAGTGTTTATGGCTGCTTAAGACTGTTTTCTCTAATGTCCTAGTGGATACTGGGGAACTGTACTTTAGTACCATGGGGTATCGATCGGGTCCACTGGAACCTGGCACTATAAAAACCTTTAGTTTATCTATGCCCCTCCTACCAGACTCAGTTTAGAAAAATTTGCCCAAGGAGCTGGGTGCATTTATCTGGAGCTCCAGAGTTTCCTTTATTTTTTATTTTAGTTATTTATTTTCAGGTAGTACTGGTTGGCAACCAGGCTACCTGTTTCGTGGGACTTAGAAGGGGGACCGAACCAACCTCCTGAGGGTTAATGGTTCGTAGTCCCAGCTGACAGGACACAGAGCTCCTGAGGTGCTTTTTCACACACCAATACTGTGTGCCCACACAAGCGGCTAGCCGCCACCCTCTAACAGATGCCGAAGTGTTAACACCTGGTCCTGGTTAGCGGGTCCCTGATGCGGTTTGGCAGCATGTCACGCGGCTGTCACGGGCCTCGAGCTGCAGTGCCCGCCACGGACTACACTGGCTCAGGGCTCATGCTCCACAGTGCTCACTGTCATTTAGGCTTTGTGTGTACTGTTTTATGTTGAAAAAGCCAGTATAAACATGAAGGGGCCGTGCGCCATTACAAGGGGCGGGGCTTCCAGAGAGTGGGACCAGAGGCAGGAAGGCGCCATTTCCTGCTGCTGCGGATCATCAAGGCTGCATGCACGCTGCTCCTCCACGGACCCACGCTGTTACAGACGCTGTACTGGTACCAGGGGGTGATAGCATGGGGGGAGCACACCAGCGGTATCACCACTGCACATCAATAAGGTTATACACATAATTCCACACACTGCGCTGCTGTGTTCTGTGTGCTGGTCTCCGTTTCTCTGTGTCACTCCAGGGGCTCTCTAGGGTCTGTGTGGAGGTGTTTTTTCAGTGGGCTGCACTGTACAGTATTACAGTTGAGTAAAGATGTCTGTTGACATGGTTATGTGTGCTGCTTGTAACTCTACCCATTCTTCAGCGGGGTCTCTCATGTGTGAACAGTGGGGGTAATTCAGAGTTGATCGCAGCAGCAAATTTGTTAGCAGTCGGGCTAAACCATGTGCACTGCAGGGGAGCAGAGCCGGCCCTAGCCAATTTGATGCCCTAGGCAAAATTTTGTCTGGTGCCCCCTAGCTCCGCCGCTAGTTCTGCATCTGTACCTGCAACGCTTAGGTAGTGGGGCCCACCGGGGGGTTACCCTGTGGGCCAGTTCAACTCTGCACAATGCCACACAGTAATGACCATAATACATATAATTCCACACAGTAAAGGAACCTTACACATATGCCCCACATTAGTAATGCCCATAATACACATAATGCCACACAGTAATGCACCTTACACATATGCCCCACATTAGTAATGCCCATAATACACATAATGCCACACAGTAATGCACCTTACACATATGCCCCACATTAGTAATGCCCATAATACACATAATGCCACACAGTAATGCACCTTACACATATGCCCCACATTAGTAATGCCCATAATACACATATACTGCCACAGATACTGCCACACTTGCTGGTTATACAAAAAGATCAGTATCAAACATGTAGAAACTGTCCATTCTCTTCACTATTCAGTGTGTTTGCTGGTGTCTGTTACTCCTGTTAACTGCATGCACTTTACTTCATACTGTGGGAGCTAAATCCTCTGCCCTCCAGTCTGATGTGTCCAAAAGTCACGCTGCACTGATGTTTCATATAGAAATAGCACAACGCAACTTACTGACCACGTTACAGTGCTAGATGGCAGGGGAATTTTACGGCATGGACTGACTAGGAAATAAAGTGTGGGGAGAACACTGCCCATGTTATGTCCCTGCAGACACCTGGGGTTTGCACAGGGATAAGGGACACACACAGGATGGCAGGGTCCCCCTCCCCCATGTGCACAAGCAGTATAGGTCATACTTGCCTACTCTCCCGGAATGGCCGGGAGGCTCCCGAAAATCGGGTGACCCTCCCGGCCCCACGGAAGAGCAGGCAAGTCTCCCGATTTGACGGGGTCCCCCCTGCCCGTCCGCCCACTTTGTGTGTAAAGTGGGCGGTCCGGGCAGACGATGACGCGATTCTTGCTGAATCGCGTCAACGTAGCCACGCCCCCTGCATTGTAATGCCAGTGATCGCGGCATTACAGAGCGGGGGCGTGGCTTAGAGACGGCATCCCTGTAACCACCCCACCCCCGTCCCGCCCTTGCTCCACCCCCGTACTGCCTCCGGCCCACCCCCTCCTTTCGTCAAAGTGCTCCCTGCCCGCCTGTTGAGCCGACCTGGCTGCTCTCTCCCGCAGAGAGCAGCCAGCATGTCGGTAAGTATGGTATAGGTGATGTCAGGTTTCTGTGAAGCAGTATTCCAAAATACACATGTGTTATCATAAAAAGCCATCCAGTAATAACCTTATATAGTCAGTAAAAATGTCACAGGTCCAGGAATTGCATTTACTGGGCTTCTGCTGTCTGTCTGAGGTCTCACAAGTCAAGGGCATTCAAGCATGTCAGAGGAAGTTTAAGGCACAGTGTGCATTTTTTTTGACAAATGTAAACAGCAGTGTATACAAGTACTGATTGAATACATTTGGAAAGTAACAGTTAGTTTGCGGACTGTCCCTCTCAGCATGAGATACTGCAGGGACATGCTTGGATGCCCCTAGACATGCTTGAATGCCCTAGGCAAATGCCTAGCCTGCCTATAGCTAAGGCCGGCTCTGCAGGGGAGGCAGATATAACATGTGCAGAGAGAGTTAGATTTGGGTGTGGTGTGTTCAATCTGCAATCTAAATTGCAGTGTAAAAATAAAGCAGACAGTATTTACCCTGCACAGAAACAAAATAACCCACCCAAATCTAACTCTCTCTGCACATGTTATATCTGCCTCCCCTGCAGTGCACATAGGCCCTCATTCCGAGTTGTTCGCTCGCTAGCTGCTTTTAGCAGCATTGCACACGCTAAGCCGCCGCCTACTGGGAGTGAATCTTAGCTTAGCAGAATTGCGAACGAAAGATTCTCAAAATTGCGAATAGAAATTTCTTAGCAGTTTCTGAGCAGCTCGACACTTACTCTGCCACTGCGATCAGTTCAGTCAGTTTCGTTCCTGGTTTGAAGTCACAAACACACCCAGCGTTCGCCCAGACACTCCCCCGTTTCTCCAGCCACTCCCGCGTTTTTCCCAGAAACGGCAGCGTTTTTTCACACACACCCATAAAACGCTCAGTTTCCGCCCAGAAACACCCACTTCCTGTCAATCACACTCCGATCACCAGAACGAAGAAAAAACCTTGTAATGCCGTGAGTAAAATACCAAACTTCTTAGCAAATTTACTTGACGCAGCCGCAGTGCGAACATTGCGCATGCGCAGTTAGCGGAAAATCGCACCAATGCGAAGAAAAATAACGAGCGAACAACTCGGAATGAGGGCCATAGTTTTGCCCAACTGCTAACAAAGTTCCTGCTGCGATCAACTCGGAATTACCCCCCATGTGCACTGCAGGGAAGGCAGATATAACATGTGCAGAGAGAGTTAGATTTGGGTGGGTTATTTTGTTTCTGTGCAGGGTAAATACTGGCTGCTTTATTTTTACACTGCAATTTAGATTTCAGTTTGAACACACCCCACCCAAATCTAACTCTCTCTGCACATGTTATATCTGCCCCCCCCTGCAGTGCACATGGTTTTGCCCAACTGCTAAAAATTTTCTCAGCAGAATAGCGAACGAAAAATTAGCAGGACTGCTACTAAATAATTTCCTGCCGTTTCTGAGTAGCTCCAGACCTACTCCTAGATTGCGATCGCCTCAGTCCGTTTAGTTCCTGGCTTGACGTCACAAACACGCCCTGCGTTCGGCCAGCCACTCCCCTGTTTCTCCAGCCACTCCTGCGTTTTTCCCTGGCACACCTGTGTTTTTTAGCACACTCCTGGAAAATGCTCAGTTACCTCCCAGAAACGCCCCTTTCCTGTCAATCACTCACCGATCAGCAGTGCGACTGAAAAGCGCCGCACGAACACCAGCAAATCTACTACGTTTTGTGTTAACTTAGCGCATGCGCACTGCGTACCATGCGCATTTTCCCCCTAATCACTGCGTTGCGAAAACGGCAATGAGCGAACAACTCGGAATGACCACCATAGTTTTGTCCAACTGCTAACAAATTTGCTGCTGTGATCAACTCTGAATTACCCCCAGTGTTCATTATCTTCACAGGGACACAGTTCACAGGTACCTGACTGGCTAGATAATTTTAAAAGCATGATTCAGAATGTAAATTCAGAATTAGCTGCAGCTAAAAAAAAGAGAGACAGGTGTTAAAACAGTCTATTGATTGCATGGCAAAGGCAGCAGATACCAGAAAGGCTTCTCAGCCCCCTCTGTCGGTTTTACATAAACGCTCACTGACACAGGTGATCCAGTCTGATTCTGATCAGCCTGATCTGGATGATGATGATTTGGATGAGGATGGCTTTCTTTCCCCCCGGGGTAGACACTCATTTATGCTGTAAGAGAGGTTCTTCACATACCAGATCAGGAAGCAGAACAAGATGAGGAGTTGTACTTTAATGTTAGACCCAAGACCTCAGCCACGTTTCCTGTGTCTAAGGAATTAAACTCCCTGGCCAGGGAGGCATGGGTAAACCCTGACAAGAAATTTAAAATTCCTCAGAGGTTTCATCGACTTTTCCCCTCCCGGCTGAAGACAGGAAGGTATAGGGGAAAAAAAACATCAGTCGATACGTCTGTATCCAGACTGTGTAAGAAATTGGTACTGCTGGTGCCGGGGGCTATATCCCTTAAAGATCCTGCTGACCGTAAAATTGAGACCACTCTCAAGGCAATATATACGGCAGCGGGTGTAGCACAGTACCCCACAATAGTTTGTGGGTTGATTTCCAGTGCAGTAGTCAAGTGGTCCGATAATATTATTAATGGATTAGACACTCTGCCCCAGGATGAGGTCATTACTCTACAGCAGCACATACAGGATGCTGCAAATTTTATGAGCAAGGCTATAAAGGAATTGTGTAAGATAAATGGCTGCACTACAGCTATGGCAGTTTCAGCACGCAGAACTCTGTGGTTACGTCAATGGTTAGCGGATGCTGATTCCAAAAAGGGTGTAGAAAATCTTACCTTTACAGGTGATGCCCTATTAGGGGACGAATTAAATAAATGGATCACCCAGGCAATGGCAGATAAGTCTACCTATCTGCTGTCGGCTGCGCCACCTGCTAGACGTTCTTACACAGGACCCTCCTTGCATTCCTTTCATGTGGCAAGGTTCAGAGGCAGGGGCTGAGGGGTCTCCACCACTCCCAGAGGATCTCGTGGTAAGTCCCGTAAACCCGCAACTGCTGCATCCCTGGACCAGACCACCGGATCCCCTGCCGCTAAGATTTCTGTGTGACGGTTGGCCCCAGCAGCAAGGCGATTTTCAGGTGGGAGCTCACCTTCAACACTTCACCCAAGTGTGGGCGGAGTCCTGCTGAGATCCTTGGGTGAGGGACCTCATTTCCCAGGGATACCGGCTGGAATTTCAAGCACTTCCTCCTCACAGATTTTTTAAATTGGGCTTACCAGTTTTGACCGCAGCAAAAGTTACCTTACAAGAGGCTATTCAAAAACTTTTGTGGACAGGAGTGGTGGTGGTACCGGTACCTCCTCTATTACACAACAGGGGTTTTTGCTCCAGTCTTTTTGTCGTTCTAAAACCAGACAGTTCAGTGCAACCCATCGTAAACCTGATTCAAGATGGAATCTCTGCGGGCAGTGGTGTCCGGACTGGAGGAGAGGGAATTCCTGGTATCTCTAGATGTCAAGAATGTTTACTTACACATTCCCATGTGGCCCCCTCATCAGGCTTACCTCAGGTTTGCCATCCTGGATGACCATTTCCAGTTTCTGGCCTTGCCCTTTGGCCTGTCCACAGCTCCGAGGACTTCACCAAAGTCATGGCGGAAATTATGCTGCAACTGCGCATGATGGGAGTCAACATTGTCCCCAACTTGGACGATCTCCTGATAAAGGCTGTGTCCAGGGAGCATCTACTGCACAGTATCGATGTGATGACACGCCTGCTTACGGATCATGGGTGGATCCTCAATTTTCAGAAATCTCACCTGGTACCGACCCAACGTCTTCAGTTCCTGGGAATGATATTGGATACAGTGTCTCAAAAGATGTTTCTCCCGATGGACAAGGCCTTGGATATCCAGGCTATGGTCCGCTCGGTTCTCCGTCCTCGCAAGGTATCCATACATCTTTGCATCTGCTTGGTGGGCAGATTTCATGCCCGGCCATTTCAGATGGATCTACTGGACAAATGGTCGGGGTCTCACCTTCATATCCATGAGGAAGTGTCCTTATCTCCAAAAGCCTGGATTTCTCTATTATGGTGGCTACAAGTTCCTCACCTGGTAGTCGGCAGGAATTTCAATATCCACTCGTGGATTCTACTGACAGCGGATGCCAGCCTCCGGGGTTGGGGGGCTGTGACCCAAGGGGCCCAGTTCCAGGGGAGATGGTCAATTCAGGAATCTGCTCTGCCGATAAACGTCCTGGAACTCAGGGCAATTTACAATGCTCTTCTACAAGCTTCCCCTCTCCTTAAGGATCAGGTGATCCAGGTTCAATCGGACAATGCCACGACGGTGGCGTTCATAAACCGACAAGGGGGAACAAGAAGCATGACAGTGATGCGAGAAGTGTCAAAAATCCTCCTCTGGGCGGAGGCCAATGCAAGGGCCATCTCAGCTATATTCATTCCAGGAGTGGACAACTGGGAAGCAGACTTCCTCAACAGACACTACTTCCATCCGGGGGGAATGGGGCCTACATCCCCAGGTGTTTCAACAGTTAATTCACCGGTGGGGCTGTCCGCAGATAGATCTGATGGATTCTCTTCTCAACAAGAAGCTATGCCATTACTGTTCCAGAATGAGGGATCCGCAGGCTGTAGCAGTCGACGCACTTACGACACCATGGATGTGCCAGATTGTGTACGTGTTCCCACCTCTACTGCTAATCCCAAGGGTTCTAAAAAGTCTAAGAAGGGAAAGCATTCAAGCAATTCTGATTGCCCCAGATTGGCCTCGATGGGCATTGTCAAAGTCGAATAATATTGCAGTACACACATAACGTACAAACTACGCACAGATGGCCTCCATGCGCGTACTTGCTCTGCTGTGCGTGCGCATATTCGCAATTTGCGTATGGTCACTCCCGCGGTCCTGCGTATTAGCGCGTGGTATGGGTATTTACGGTAGAGTTTGTGAACGCATGGAAGGCTATCAAAACACATTACATATTTAATCCAAATAGTGCACAATGTACACATAGCCTCCCTGCACCACATCAGAAAGTAACAGCAGTTTAAATGGTTTCAGAACAAAGGGATTCACCTTTACAGAATAGGAGGGGACAGAACAAGGTTATAAGGTGGTGTTTGGTATCCGGCTGAAGGGTATTTAAGGGTAACTTTCCGGTGTTGGTTTGAGGAAGATCGCATGTTCCTGCGGATAGTTATGAGCAGGAGCAGAATATAGATATAAACTGTATTTACTGTACATTATGTATGCGGCGGGAATCCAGAGGAGACCACCCACAAGAGCAGTTGGAACAGACATCGCCTACCTATTCAAACTGACCTATGACCTCTCCTGTACTGTAAATGTGCATCCCTGTGTCCAATGGACAAAGAGATTACAGTATCTATTGTATTGCTTTTTGGAAGAATTGTATAAAGAGAACCTGCTGCAGGCCTGGTCAGACACAAGACTCACAACGTTATCTATCAGATGACGGAGGACCGGACCGGGTAGCGCAAGCGAATCCACTCACGTATGTACCATTGAATGTAGCCATTTACTCTGTTATATTGTATTGTATTATTTGTATTGTAACCCCCTTTCAGCAATAATACGCTGTGGTGTCGGAACCCAGCGGTAAATTACAAAACCGGTGTTGTGTCTTCCTTTCCCTGCTAAGGTTTAAAGGTGAATTGCTATCGCGTTGCATTGCTGTATAAGGTTTAAAAGTGTATTAGTAACTCATCACATTGCTGTATAAGGTTTAAAGTGTATTCATTGGGTGTGTACGCGCTGTGTGTACTTCGTACCGTCAGCGCGGCATTTGTACGCTAAGTCCGTATACAGCACGGGACTTTGTACGCTAATAGCGTACAAAGTACGTTGAGTGTGTATTAAGTACAGCGGCTGCAGCGGCTCCATGGTAAAGTGTATTTAAGGTGTGTTTAAGGTATAGCTTTCATTCCTGCATATAAAACGGCATTGTCAATTGGGGGCTCTCACGGGATATCACGTTCTTAATGATGCACTGTACATTACAAACACGGCTGTAATTGACCGGCTCCAATGGACGCATTGAGAAGCTGATGAAAATAACATCCATGTTAATGTATTGTTGTGGTATCAGTAAGCCGCTGATATGAAATTCAAGGGACAATGCGTTTCTCATAATATTTAAGATGCTAAAATGTATTTTTATTGTTGCAAAACAAGGTTCAAATAAGTCATATTGTGTTTGATTCAGATTAGATTGTTTATCTGTTAAGTAGGTTTAAAAGTACATTTAAAAGTTGCTGCATAGCCTTGATATAGTTTTTTATTTTTTAACTCAGGCCTAAAAATAACTTCTGGTGCTTGTATGATGTGTGATTTCTTTGTGACAAAGGAAGCCGCATGGTCTGTCCTCCATTTTGGACTAACCACATGTCCTGTCCACCATTTTGTGTAACCCTCATGGATGTGGAAGGGGGAGGAGCAGCGGCCATTTTGGGAAGGTCATTTTTCTAAATGGCTGATTTTCAGTCTGCTCAGAATAATCAGCTTTCCTTGGTCAAATGAAACACGATTTATGAGTTACCAATGCATTTATTTAACCCATGCCATAGTCAATTACAAATACTTTCAATGGGGCCTAGTGAAATTTAATAGTGAGATGAATACTTGATGTAAGAATTACACACAGATATAAACAAAGGTTTTTTTTTCTTTTACCTCTAGGATTTAGTTAACTCTGCTTGTTATAAGATAGCCATTGAAATGCAAATTAACCTGTGTAACTGCTTTTTCTTAGCAGTGAAAAACCATTTTTACAGGCAGCCAAAAGCACATAGCATTGATATGCAAATTAGAAGCACTGAATGGGTAAATGAGTCTCATAGGAGACCAGTGAATTGTACATATATATAATATTATAATTATGTGTGTGTGTTTATATCAATGTATGTTCTGCAAGATGGCTATCCAATCTGATTCATATCATTTAAATTATTAATCATTGCTAGATTCATTTAGACCTGTGTGAAACCGGAGATATTTGTTGCTATATAGTTAAAACTAAAATAAATATTTAAGGAAGTAAGTGTAAAGCACAAACACAGTCTGGCCTAGTTGTAAAGGTTTATACAGAAAGAAACTGTTATGTTTAGTGGGCAATAGTAGTTTTATTGCTCACATTTATAGAGTTGTATGATTTGTGCTATTGCGGTTGTACGGTTTTATTACATGTGTCTCGGACAAAGTACGGAACTGCACACGCAGCGTAAGAGAAAACGCACGGTCGCGTGTTTACGCAAATTGCGTAAGAATACGGTCGCTAAGTACAAGTTAAACAATAGTTCATTTAGTTTAAAGGTGGGACAGTAGCTACGCTACAATAGCACCAAACTACCCGGTTTCTAAAGAAATTTAGTATAAAAACAAAATTTTGTATAAATATTTTTTTAAATTGCCTCTGGGGGTAAAGCTGCCAACTTGAATGAATCCTAATTTTCTGTACAGAAAAACAAAGTATACCTGAGTGAGCGAACGTAGGAGTGAGTGAAATTCGAATCCAGTAATTCGGGATCCCGTCGTTTGGTACATCAAGTGAGTGGAGACTTGGTGGCGTGAGGCGGCTGACTCACGTTAGTATAAGGTTTAATACGCAAATCGTGGGGTGATTTGTAGAGGAGCGTGATAGTGCATTGTATTGCGAAGTATTGAAGTAAAAAAGTTTTTTTGGTATTACGCTCCGGACTGAGGGTCCCAGTTTGTACAACGACCCGTGGTCGTACGGCAGATAAGTAACAAGTACCTATATGCTGTGTGATTGGACCGCTCATTTGTGGGTGCGTTATATATAGCGCAACTGGATACCCCTTTACGAGCTTTTGCGTAAAATCGTGGTACCATTAGCGCTGTATAGAGCATACGCAAGTGGGATTTGTGTATAAGGTTATAGGGAGTTTTCGCTGGTCTCTTTCAGGAAAATCTCCAGCGGTGTATATTCATTGGAATAGGTAAGTCACTCCTAAACACTTCCAGTGAATAGAAATCAGATAGGGACCTCGCTGGGTACACGGTGTTCATTATTGGAGTGAGTCGTGGTACTTAGTGGAGAAGGAGTGGGTGAAAGCGCTCTAAGAACTTTCACCGTCTATTTGTATGGTGCATTGGGGATTGCGTAAAAGGAAAAAGTCCGTGATGGGATCCAATTGCACAAGCGGTGGACGTTTTGTAGCCAGGGTTCAGGTTGAAGAGCCGCGGCCCAGGGGGTCAGCGAAGTTTAAAGGAAAAAGTATAATGTGTGGGAAATATGGTCCACACGCTAAAGACTTTTTGTCTGAATGGGAATGTATGACTGACAAAGATAGGGTACCATTCCTTAGGGTGGGCAGCTTTGAACCAGTGGTATTACAGAACTTAAGGTTAAGGATATGTCTGATAAAATCCAAGAAACAAAGGATTAAACATACAGATTGTTTAAATTTATGGCAACAGGAGGGGGATAAACAAAGAGAATTAGCTCGCGCAGCAGGTTCCAAACCTAGCGGGAAAATAATGGCGACCGCACCACCACCACTACCGTATATTGCGGGGGAGAAGATGGCTACAGTCAATGGTATATCCGTAAAATATAGTAGTATGTAAAAACAATGTATTAACCCTAATTATTTTTTTGCAAGATGTATCCTGTTTTTGAAGTCTTTTCAAGGTTATAGGTCACAAGAGGATGATGGACTTGCTGGCAGATCAGTTCCTGTATTTATTTACAGAGAGAGAGACATAAGATGCATTGGAGGGAATGGTAATTGTATCGCTGGCCTGTAACTGCAATTGTATGTAACTGTATGTTTTAACTGCTTACTGTATGAGTTATAACTATAGGTATACTGTACTTTGTAATATATATATTGAAACTATATCCTTTTTTTAATAACAAATATATCCAGCCAAATCGCAGCTCTCCTCCAAGCAGTCACCTTGCTGCAGGAAACTCAGGTGGGGCCTGTCCAACCAGGTAGAGCAGTAACAATATTCCCCAATGAAAGAACTGGTGAGGTCACAGCTACAGGTAAGTGTGAGACAGTTCATTGCACAGAGACAACAACACCTCACAGTAAACAGATTAGGAACGGAATGGTAGGATTACACCCTGTCTTGGAAATAGTAACCCCCAATGGGGGAACCGATAGTCAGGGAATAATCCTCACCAGGAATAATGCAATGTATTGCCCGTGGCCCAGAGATGAGCTGCGATCAATCATTTCAGAATTCCCCGACCCTCGGAAGCATTTAGCCAGATGTCAGAAATTTTTCAGAGATCTGGGTAATGCGTATGGACCGACAAACAAACACTGGCAGATATTTTTGAAAGCGTGCCTACCTCCTAATATTGACACCCAAAAATGTATCACTGATTGTAGATTAGAGTCGGATAGTCAAACACAATCAGGAGAACTTAGAGCAAATTAACATGCAACTAGAGTTGTATTTCCCAACTGTTAAGTAGAGAAAAATTTTCTCCAGAAAACAGAGGGAAAATGAAATGACATCTGAATATTTCCATCAGGACCTGCAAATAATAGATAGATACATGGGGGTATCAGATACAGGGAACGATGCAAATTACAGGGAGGTAGCTGTTTCTGTATTAATGGACGGACTCAATAAGACAGTAAGGGACAGGGTACAAACATCTTTGCCTAATTGGAGAGGGGCCACAGTAGCTTGTCTTAGACAGTGCGCGATTGAACACCATAAGAATATTGCTAGGCGTAGAGAACTGCAGGAGGAGAGGCTGAGGATTGAAAGTATACAGGCTCTTACACCAGAGTCTCATCAGCCTAAACCCCAAAACCCTGGTGGTAAGAAAAGACCGAGAAATTGTTACATTTGAAAAAAATAAAGGACATTTTGCTAGAGATTGCAAGAGTAGTAGAGCACATAGCCAATATAGACCCCTAGACGGAGAAAACAAGCCACGTAATTAAACACATAGACGGGATCAAGGGACATATAGTAAGGAGTCACGAGCCATATAGAAAACACAGATTCGGTTAATGGGAAGAATGGAATAAATGCAACTTTACCCTTTTGACAGAACTTACTAGGGTTAGGAGGAGGTCTCTAAACTTCTGCTTCTTTCTCTAGCAGAAGTGACCTCTAATTAACTTAACAGAAGTTTTGTTAGAGATGGTATACATATAGCGTGCTCCCGCCCAGGAAGTACGAATTATGTTGGATACCCACGAAGACTAAGGTTGCATTTCGCTGTTCTAGATACATGTCCATCACAGGTAGAGGAAATTTTCTCAAAGATACCGGGTTCCCTATGAACTTAGAATGGACAGATGGCTGGGATAGTCCCAGTAGAGATATAACACACATAGAAAACTTTTTTTTTAAGGGAGCAGACCGATTAGAGAATCATTCCCCGTAATGCCCAATCCAGATGTAAAATTTTGTACAATCTTCTTTGCCTCTACCAACTTATCTTTTACTAAACTCTATGTGATTTGTCTTCAAAGTTTCCTCTCCATCTCTTACGTCCACCGACAGGGTTACAGTTCAGACGCCACAGGCCTACTCGGTCTTTCAGAGTTCTGCCCAAATCCAGTATATCTCACCAGCATAGGGACACCAGTATCAGTGTGCCTGGTCATGCACAAAGGGTGGAGAATGAGAATACTGGTGAAGGGAGACTGTGCATAGACACCGATATGCATGATGGTGTGACAGCCTGATGGTGAAAGTAAATCTGAAAAAAAAAATCTTCTTTTTATTATTTCCCCTCTCTTTTCACTTTCCACAGATGGTTTACTTCACACAACTGATAATACACAACAGTTAAACACATTGAAATGCAAGATTTATGTTCCCTACAGAAAGGTCGCTGACCCGGAGAGAACGCGTGACAAAGAGCAGAGTGTAGAGAACCTCATATCACTGGAGTGTCTGTTCCGGGAAGGTTGAGAGGCAGGACTGTTGAAGGACATCCGAGCACAGATCTAGAACGGTTGTAGTATCATTCTTTTTTTTTTTTTCACCTCCCCCTGCATTTTCCTGTCTTTTCCCCTTCTTATTTTCCTCCTTTCCCTAAACGAAATGGATCGATCACAAGAGACTGCGTTTAGGGTTCTATTAGTAATTCTGGTTTTGATCAAGGAGTTTGTTTTGGTGAGGGTCCCAGAGAGGTCGAGCAGGGACTTGGAATGGGTTCTGATGGCAAGTATGAATTTGTAGGATCTCAGGATCAGCACATCATTTTGGCATCAGTAAGCGCTCTGGTAGTCAGGGAGCTCGGAGGCACTGTGAGGGGTTATTGTCTAATGAATATTGTATTTGTAGGAATTGTGAGAATATAGTTGAGGATGGGTGCATCCAGAGATGTCAGTCCAACCTTAATATCGACATGGACCGTCATCCGTTGAGTGATTACCACTCACTAGTGGGTAAGGTCTTAAACCAGACAGAATACTGGGTGTGCTCACAGGTACCTCAAGGTCAGAGCAAGTCAGGATTAGTACCATACCCGTTAGCAATAGATGAGGTACTCGAATTACGGGGTGGGAGACCGGTGGACAAGAAATTCAATATTTCTAGGCCCCCTAGTTTGAAGCTCCACCAGTATCATGTAGACAGATCCTTATTATGTTTTAATATTTCCAATTACCGAAAACTGGGAAATTGGGAAGTGACGTGGGATAACCAGACAATGGGGTAAATTTACTAAGGTGGGAGATTTTTAGAACTGGTGATGTTGCCCATAGCAACCAATCAGATTATATCTCTTATCTGCTAGAAGCAGCTAGATAAATGGTAAGTAGAATCTGATTGGTTACCATGGGCAACATCACCAGTTCTAAAAATCTCCCACCTTAGTAAATTTACCCCAATGACCTTTTCACACAGAGCTGATAGGATACCCATAGACTCTGAACTTGTACGCCAAACAGCCAACAGTGGGAGGTATTTTCGGTATAGGTATACTCGTGGAAGCAAGACCATGTGGGTTGGAAAAGTATCGCCAGGGTATTGTGCTCATATCATCCAGCCCGATACTTGTACTGAGCAGATGGGAGAACTAGGGATTGGTTTCTTCACTTGGAAAGTTTGTAATATGGTGATGTTATATTTTGTCCCCTATGTTCTCCCAGATGATGCCTATTTCATATGTGGGAGGAAGGCGAACAAGTGGCTTGCCCCGAGCTCAGAGGGATTGTGCTATATTGGGAGAGTACTGCCAGAGGTCATGACCATAACCCATGATAAGATGAAAGACGTTCATCGCAGTGCTCAGGCTCCTTATACTCATACTCACTATGAACACATTATCAAGAGACACCTCATAGATAGGACAGAGCACGCAGCCTCTGATTTGACCTACGAATCCACCGGGATTCAATTCCTTCTCGCATTAGACATCACCCGTACTGCCAGAGGAATTATAAATTATAGGTATATCCATGCGCTAGCGAACTTGATAGATAATATCACTGAGATGTATGACGACACCTTCAGGTATACAGGAAGGGAGTTACAAGCTTACAAGAAGGAACTGATTCAGCACAGGATGGTCCTAAATTATATCACAGCCGTGACAGGTGGGTACTGTGTTACTCTGGCAACTCAATATGGGGTGTAGTGCTGTATGTATATTACGAACAGTACTGACGACCCAAAGGAGATCATCGATCAAAAGATGGACGATATCTTGCAGTTGAAGTGGGAGTTCAGGAGGAAGCACAACCTTACCTTGGCGACTGTGAGTAATGAACTGACCGGCTGGGTCTCATGGTTGAACCCACGAAATTGGTTCGCAGGTTTAGGAGAGTGGGCTCAAAATGTTATTATGAGTGTGGGGAAGTTTCTCCTTTGTATCCTGGGAGTCGTCATAATTATTGGTTCGATATTTAGGTGTGTTCAAATTCTGACGCGGCGCAAGCACGGCACAAAATTGATGAGTCTAAGGAGCAAGGGTACTGTTACAGCAGCAGATTTAGTTTATGACCCATCCATAGAGACTGTGATATGATAAGGATTGCAAATTAATTTCATGGCCTGTTTCGTTCACCCGTTTTTCTTTTGTCTCCCCCTCTGCCCAGATACATCCATCCGGAAAAAGACATCAGCTCTACCCAAAATGTTTATGTGAATGTATTTTATTTATATGTCTTATTTTCATCTCTGCAACCTTCAGTTAATGCACACAGTCGACAGGTGATATCCACATATACTAGCACTCACATATGTTTCCCCCTCCATGTATCATCAACTAAATGTGCACCCCATTTGATTTAACAAGAAGCCGAAAAGAGCTCGGTAGTGTTTGTTGGCCCATTTACAGACCCTTTATACGGGATGAGAAGGATTTAATGTATACTTCGCAATACCTCGAATCTTATTTAGAACATATACTGCACAATGATACATGCCCCTCAGACATGGATTCATACATACGTGCTTTTTACTATCCCACTAGGTCATACATTTCCCACCTACAACTCTCCCCGATCATCTGTAGATATTGTATTGATATTTTTCTGTTTAGTGATTAGATAGTGGCAGTTATTGGTGACTGTCAAAGGGTGGACTGACAAAGTTGAAAAAATATTGCCGTACACACATAACGTACAAACTACGCACAGATGGCCTCCGAGCGCGTACTTGCTCTGCTGTGCGTGCGCATATTCGCAATTTGCGTATGGTCGCTCCCGCGGTCCTGCGTATTAGCGTGTGGTATGGGTATTTACAGTAGAGTTTGTGAACGCATGGAAGGCTATCAAAACACATTACATATTTAATCCAAATAGTGCACAATGTACACATAGCCTCCCTGCACCACATCAGAAAGTAACAGCAGTTTAAATGGTTTCAGAACAAAGGGATTCACCTTTACAGAATAGGAGGGGACAGAACAAGGTTATAAGGTGGTGTTTGGTATCCGGCTGAAGGGTATTTTAAGGGTAACATTCCAGTGTTGGTTTGAGGAAGATCGCATGTTCCTGCGGATAGTTATGAGCAGGAGCAGAATATAGATATAAACTGTATTTACTGTACATTATGTATGCGGCGGTAATCCAGAGGAGACCACCCACAAGAGCAGTTGGAACAGACATCGCCTACCTATTCAAACCGACCTATGACCTCTCCTGTACTGTAAATGTGCATCCCTGTGTCCAATGGACAAAGAGATTACAGTATCTATTGTATTGCTTTTTGGAAGAATTGTATAAAGAGAGCCTGCTGCAGGCCTGGTCAGACACAAGACTCACAACATTATCTATCAGATGACGGAGGACCAGACCGGGTAGCGCAAGCGAATCCACTCACGTATGTACCATTGAATGTAGCCATTTACTCTGTTATATTGTATTGTATTATTTGTATTGTAACCCCCTTTCAGCAATAATACGCTGTGGTGTCGGAACCCAGCGGTAAATTACAAAACCGGTGTTGTGTCTTCCTTTCCCTGCTAAGGTTTAAAGGTGAATTGCTATCGCGTTGCATTGCTGTATAAGGTTTAAAAGTGTATTAGTAACGCATCACATTGCTGTATAAGGTTTAAAGTGTATTCATTGGGTGTGTACGCGCTGTGTGTACTTTGTACCGCCAGCGCGGCGTTTGTACGCTAAGTCCGTATACAGCACGGGACTTTGTACGCTAATAGCGTACAAAGTACGTAGTGTGTATTGAGTACAGCGGCCGCAGCGGCTCCATGGTAAAGTGTATTTAAGGTGTGTTTAAGGTATAGCTTTCATTCCTGCATATAAAACGGCATTGTCAGCGTGATACTCGGACCTCCTAACCATGGCTCTGGAGGATCCCTGGCTTCTGCCGTTTCAAAAGGGTCAATCTAGACTTACAGCGGCTACGTTTGACGGCTTGGAAGTTGAGAGGGAGATTCTATCAAGAAAAGGTCTTCCCTCAAGGGTTATTTCCACCATGGTCCAGGCCAGGAAGGTGGTTACGTCTAAACATTATCATCATTTCTGGAAAAAATATGTTTCCTGGTGTGAAAGTAGAAAGGTTTCTCCCATGGAATTTAGAATTGGTCGTTTTCTATTTTTCCTGCAAGCGGGAGTGGATATGGGCCTACAATTAGGCTCTATCAAAGTAAAAGTTTTGGCACTCTCTATTTTCTTCCAGAGACAACTTGCCAGGTTGCTGGAAGTACAAACTTTCCTAAAAGGAGTTCTTCATATGCAACCATCCTTTGTACCTCCCATGGCTCCGTGGGATCTCAATGTGGTTCTGTCCTTTCTTCAATCGGACTGGTTTGAACCCTTACATAGGGTGGAGTTGAAATTTCTTACCTGAAAGATGGTGATGTTATTAGTCTTGGCGTCTGCCAGACGTGTCTCTGAATTAGGGGCCTTATCCTGTAAGAGCACTTATTTGATTTTTCATGAAACAGGGCGGAGCTCAGGACCCGACCTCAGTTTTTGGCAAAAGTGATTTCAGCTTTTCATGTGAATCAACCCATTGTGGTTCCGGTGTTGTCTGACGCTTCCATTGGTCCAGAGCCCTTGGATGTGGTGAGGGCTCTGAAGGTTTATGTCAAAAGGACTGCTTGTCATTAGAAATCTGATTCGCTGTTTGTCCTTTATGATGCCACCAAGATTGGTCATCTGGCTTCTAAGCAATCAATTGCTCATTGGCTCAGGTTGACCATTCATCAAGCCTATACTTTGGTAGCTCTGCCTTTGCCGACGTCTATTCAGGCCCACTTGACGGGATCTGTGGGTTCTTCCTGGGCGGATGCCCAGGGTGTCTCAGCCTTACAGTTGTGCCGAGCTGCTTCTTGGTCTGGTGCGAACACTTTTGTGAAATTCTATCGGTTCGACACCTTGGCCAAAGATGACCTTCAGTTTGGTCAGGCGGTTTTACAGGGGTCTCAGCACTCTCCCACCCATTTGGGAGTTTTTGGACTTCCCAATGGTACTAAAGTACAGTTCCCCAGTATCCACTAGGACATTAGAGAAAATAAGAATTTAATACCTACTGGTAATTCCTTTTCTCGTAGTCCGTAGTGGATACTGGGCGCCCGCCTCAGTGCTTCGATTCTGGCTTACCTGAGTAAGTATTTGGTTGGCCCGCCATTGTGGTTCCATTATGTTGTTGGGATAACTTTGCTATCTTGGTTAGGTTGGTGTTGGTATCCTCTGTTCTGGTTAGCACCCTCCTTTCAGTTCTGGTTGTGTGTTAGCTTAGTACCTCACCGCTGTTGTACCTGTTTTCTTCTCTTGTGGTATGTCAGTCTCCTCGGGCACAGTTTCCTAGACTGAGTCTGGTAGGAGGGGCATAGAGGGGAGGAGCCAGCACACACATACATACACTAAAGGTTTTTAAAGTGCCAGGCTCCAGTGGACCCAATTTATACCCCATGGTACTAAAGTACAGTTCCCCAGTATCCACTACGGACTATGAGAAAAGGAATTACCAGTAGGTATTAAATTCCTATTTTAAACATTTTTATTACTTTGTTTTTTACACAATAAACTGTCTTTCGGGAAATAAAATACAAAAATACAGCTTGAATTCAGGTATTGGGAACAAACAGTTGGCTCAAATCTATTGTCTCTTACCATACTTATTTCAACAATGCACATCCAGTTCTTCAGTGGGTCCAGTTCCTAGGTTGTATGAACACTGGGTCCTTGTCGTCGTCTTCTGATAATCTCCGCCACGTTTTCATGTCAGTCACCCCTTCAGATTCATACAAGCACTCTCCAGTTGTATACTGTGAGTCATGGCAGCTGCTTCCCCAGCTGGAAGAAGGACGTGGACCGCGTCCTCCTAAGCCTGAGCTCCTTTCACAATGAATGTGCGTTATACGATAATTACCACCTCTCCTGCGCAATGTTTGTTTATCAACATGGTACAAACAAACAAAATAAACGTAGTTGCAGGAAATGTAACTGCACAAGGGGATCCTGACGATGCCCAGCTGGTGGAGCGCGAGGACTAGCTCGTGCGATAATAGTTTTTTTTATGATTTTCATTTGTTATACACTGAGGGGCAGATGTACTAAGCCTTGGAGCGTGATAATGTGGAGAGAGATAAAGTTCCAGCCAATCAGCTCCTAACTGTGATTTCATTCACGTACAGGGTGCACTAAATCGGGGTCCAGTCAGTGGATAGACAGTGTCTATCTAGACAGTCAGTAGGGTGACCCGATATGGCCAACTTGGTCAAAAAGTCGACTGCGCCTAAGGTCGACAGGTACAAAAGGTCGACAGGTTCAAAAAGTCTACATGACAATGGTCAGCATACAAATGGTCTACACAATGTTTTTTTATTTCTACATTTTTGCTTCATTTACCATCCTCGTGGACTACGACTGGGAATAGTAACACAGCGGACAGAGCAAGGCATCTGGCCTGAAGCGTGGTGGGCAAAGTGAGCCCGCGAGTGTCTACGTCTTCACTAATCATGGTCACACGTTGTGGAATGGGCAAAATTTGGACAAAAACACAGTTGATCTTTTCATTGTCGACCTTTTTACCCTATTGACCTTTTGCATGTCGACCATATGGGGTGGACCTACTGACTGTCTATTTAATGTAGCTCTATTATACCCCACCCCACTAAGTCACTGGGGAAATGGTAGAGATCTGCTGGAACAAATAGTGCAAGCGACACATTGCGGGAGATCGCGCATGTACAGAAGACTCTGGCACAGTGCCGGCGAGAGAGGAGGGAAGTGGCCTCACACGGATACTGCACACGGGTCCCCTCCTCTATTAATCTGCCCCTGGTAGCTTGGAATGTGCACAGGGACAGTGCGTGTAATGTCATCTGAAGATGGGATTAGCTATTGGGTTCAAACCAAAAAAAAAAATCACATTTCTCAGAGCTTGGTAAATTGACCTTATCCACAGTCCCTATTGAGCATAATGGGGACTGCTGCCTGTAGGGGCTGGGTATGATATCCCGGTAGTTGGCATGCAGGCGGTCACATGACTGATCTGTCATCCTGACATTGAAGATCGCAACAACAGAGGGCGTAAGTATTTTTACACCCCCCCGCACTTCCCTATTCTAACCCTCCATGGGTAGCAGCTAGGGCTAACTTCCCAGGGATGGCAGCGAGAGCTAACCCCCCACTTAGTGCCTAACCCTAAGCCCCCCACTTTGGTCTAACTCTAACACTCCCTCACACACACACAACACTTCCCAGGCCCTGACCTTAACATACTCCCTGATGCTTACCTTCAGGATGTCGGCGGTTGGTCTTCCAGCGCCGGTGTCCCGAGTGGTGTTGGGATTATGGGGTCAGTCACATGACCGCCAGTGTCCCGTCCAACGCGATGCTGACCACATCCCATCTGCAGCATTAGTTGGTTTAACACGGGAGTCATCTCTGATCTCTCCTGCATTAGATATTTCTTACATTGTCCTGATTCCTTATATCAATCGGAAACAGCCAGGGCCGGTTTGCCCTTACCAGATGGGCTGGTGGGCCGGCCCAGTCCCACAGAGAGCCAGGAAGGCAGCGCAGCCTCCGGCTCTCTGGTTTAGTCGCCACCACCGATCTCCATTGAAATGGGGGCGTGCCGCGAGTCCACGCCCCCCAGACTCGCCTCGCTCCCATCCGAAGCAAGCATCTCCATGGAAATGGGGGCGTGTTGGGAGTCCACGCCCCCCTGACTCAGGGCACACCTCCATACGTCATGTCCGTGGGCCCCCTTGGGAGCGCACACGTGCTCACACTTGCTCGGGCCGAATTGGAGCCCCAGTTGGTCCCTGAAAATAGCTGTTTCCATGTGGCTTCAGCTTTCATAAATATAGAAGTGAAATGATTGCTTTTGCAGTCATTTCCCTTTTTTACACCTAGCAGGGACGGGCTCCCTGTCCCTGCTGGGATTATTAGGACACTCGGAATGGTCATTTCGTAGTGCTGTGATATAAGGAATTCTAAGGATCAGGGCCCTCATTCCGAGTTGTTCGCTTGCAAGCTGCTTTTAGCAGCTTCACACACGCTAAGCCGCCGCCTACTGGGAGTGAATCTTAGCTTCTTAAAATTGCGAACGAAAGATTCTCAAAATTGCGACCACACACCTCTTAGCAGTTTCTGAGTAGCTCCAGACTTACTCGGCATCTGCGATCAGTTCAGTGCTTGTCGTTCCTGGTTCGACGTCACAAACACACCCAGCGTTCGCCCAGACACTCCCCCGTTTCTTCAGCCACTCCCGCGTTTTTCCCAGAAACGGTAGCGTTTTTTCGCACACACCCATAAAACGGCCAGTTTCCGCCCAGAAACACCCACTTCCTGTCAATCACATTACGATCACCAGAACGAAGAAAAACCCGTGAGTAAAATACCTAACTGCATAGCAAATTTACTTGGCGCAGTCGCAGTGCGGACATTGCACATGCGCATTAGCGACTAATCGCTCCGTTGCAAGAAAAAAATAACGAGCGAACAACTCGGAATGACCCCCCAGGTCTATAACAATCCTGTGTGTTTCACCATGCAGCGCTGAGTAATGACACAGGGGCCCTGTGATGTACTGTGCTGCCTGTGGATTAAAGAGCAAGTATTTCATCACAGACTGCTCATCATCGCGACAAGATACATTGTGCTCATTTGGTGCATGCATTAATGATCAGACAAAAGAGAACCAATTATACCAGTGTAATTCTGCTACATAACTCACAGGCCCAAAGCTTCCATATGTTTGTGCAAATCATTTTCTGTGTTTTTTTTATTATTATATCTGATTAATTGCCTCAAACTAATTATCTATCACATTGTCCCCCCATGCCTGCTGAGCACCTGACAGCCTCACGTTCCTGCAACACAATGCTTATTATATCGTGTTATACCACCTATAATAGGAGCATATTACAGAGGCTATTATTAGTTAAATGACAGAAAGAAAGTTACAAGCCATAAAGTAAGTGCTGTTATTACTGTACAAGGCAAATACAACTGACTCATCCATAAACATATTTATGAAGATATTTTATGATATTCTCTCCTGTGTGGCAGGTAGGCGAGTCGCTGCATGCTATGTGACTATAATACACCTCACTCACCAGTCCTGAGGGTTTGCTGCTGCAGAATTCATTACAGACACACACTGCGGGCCTAATGCAGACCTGATCGCTGCAGCAAAATCTTTCTCTAGTGGGCAACACCATTGGGGGTGATTCCGAGTTGTTCGCTCGCTAGCCGCTTTTCGCAGCATTGCACATGCTAAGCCGCCGCCCTCTGGGAGTGAATCTTAGCTTAGCAGAATTGCAAACGAAAGATTAGCAGAATTGCGAATAGAAATTTCTTAGCAGTTTCTGAGTAGCTCGAGACTTACTCCTACACTGCGATCAGTTCAGTCAGTTTAGTTCCTGGTTTGACATCACATACACGCCCAGCGTTCGGCCAGCCACTCCCCCGTTTCTCCAGCCACTCCCGCGTTTTTCCCTGACACGCCAGCGTTTTTCCGCACACTCCCAGAAAACGGGCAGTTTCCGCCCAGAAACACCCACTTCCTGTCAATCACACTCCGATCACTTCAACGATGAAAAATCTTTGTTCGGGCGTGAGTAAATCTACTAAGTTTTGTGTTAAAATACTAACCGCATGCGCACTGCGAACCATGCGCATGCGCATTTTTGCCTTAATCGCTCCGTTGCGAAAATCGGCAACGAGCGAACAACTCGGAATCACCCCCCATGTGCACTGCAGGGGGTGGGGGTGGGGGGCAGATATAACATTTGCAGAGAGAGTTAGATTTGGGTGGGTTATAGTGTTTCTGTGCAGGGTAAATACTGGCTGCTTTAATTTTACACTGCAATTTTGATTTCAGTTTGAACACCCCATCCAAATCTGACTCTCTCTGCACATGTTATATCTGCCCCACCTGCAGTGCCAGAGTCGGCGCAAACCGCTCAGCAAAGGCATGCAAAGGAGGTAGGCGTCGGCCTGGAGAGGCGCTGTACCTGCTCTGCATCTCTGTTGAGCAGTAGCGCTGTACTCTGACTTACGAAGGAGCGGTGCCGCGCCGGGGGAAGCAAGGCAGCGGCAGCCGCAATCACACAGTGAGTGAGCGAGCTCTGTGTTGCTGCTGGGAGGAGGGGCAGTGTGTGGGCGAGGCGGAAGATTGGGAACCAATAACGTCAGGGCAGGGGTGGGAATGGGAAGGAAGCCCCTGCTGTACAGAGACGTATTTTCAGAGGCAGGCTGACCCGGGCAAGGCAACGCGGAGGGGGAGAATCGGAGGTTAGTGCCTGTACAGTACCTGCGCTGCCCAGTGAGTGCGGGAGACGTGGAAGGCACTCGAAAGGGCAGCCCACCACAGACACTAAACGGCGCAGCTATACCTGGTCAACAGGCAGCACTAAATCGGTAGGGGGGGGGGGATTGGGGAGGGGGAGAGAGAGAGAGAACACTGAGGGGGGGGGGTGACACTGGCTGGCAGAGAATACTGGGGTGGGGAGGTGACACTGAGGGGGGGAGGTGACACTGGGATTGAACACTGAGGGGGGGAGGTGACACTGGCTGGGAGACACCACTGAGGAGGGGAGGTGACACTGGGAGTGAACACTGAGGAGGGGAGGTGACACTGGCTGGCAGAGAACACTGGGGTGGGGAATATGGGAAGGCGCAAATTTATAGTTTGCAGGAGGGCGCCGAACACCCTAGCACCGGCCCTGTGCAGTGCACATGGTTTTGCCCATTAGAGAAAAAGTTTGCTGTTGCGATCAGGTCTGAATTAGGCCTTGAATCACTGCAGGTGGCGCATTTTACTGGGGTGGCACATAGGTATAATCCACTAATGGACTTTAGTAAAGGCAATAAAAATATGAAAAGGAATTAATTAGGATATTAACAATGAGCACCCAAAAAATGTACAAAATGAAAAGAAATTCTGGCCTCCAAATAGTCCCCACGTGAGTTCTATTTCTAGGACTAAGCCATATAGGCTTGGCCTATTTGGGGTCTGTAAGTTGTGTGAGCACTGTTAAAGGGGAAACCGTTAGCTTCCCAACGGACAGGATTCCGGTGGTTGGTATACCGACACCAGGATCCCAAAGGACACCGCAATCCCGGCGTCTAGATACCGACGCCACACGGGATACCGGCGTTACAAGACCGACAGCCGGCATCTTGATCATCCTGACAGCGGGACGCGCTGGCATCCTGCAGTGGGGGGAGGTTAGGTCTAGACAGGAGAAGGGGAATTAGGGTGCAGGGCCAGGAAGGTTCGGGTTAGGGGCCGGGGAGGTTAGGGTTAGGCAACACCGGGGAGGGTTAGGTATAGGCACCCACAACGAAGGGTTAGGGTAGGGGACAGGGGAGGATTGGGGTAGTTTACAGGGGGCTGTCGGGATTCTGATGGACGGGATGACGCTGTCGGTATACTGACCGTCGGCATCTCGTCCATCGGGAAATCATACTGAACCCTAGAAGAGAACAGTAATGGGCTAGTTTACACATCATAGCAATAGAAAATCTAAGTTCCATCCAGGACGGACTGGGGCTGTCTAACAGCCCTGGCATTGTACTGTGAGCATGTGCCGTAGATGTGCGCGTGCATGAAAAGGGAGCACAATGGGACCGGCTGTAAGTCACGGGGGAGGGGGGGGCTGGTTCCGTGGCACGTGAGATAGATAAAAGGTGACTATGAGATATTGCTGATAAATATTAGTTCTTGGCAGTGCAGTATCTATAATGGGTAAACCCAGAAAAGACCCCCATTGTGTGCCGCGCAGCTGGTCCCCACTTTGATGCCAGAGGCGCCATCTTTCGGGTTATATCCTAAGAAATATGGCGCTCTGGCACTGTGCCTTTGATATCTCCTACACAGTGGCAGAACTTGTGAGTGGTGGACCCAGGTGCAAAAATATAATTCCCCCCCTCCTCCCCAACCCAAGTTGACAATATGCCATACGGCAATGGGTGACAGGGAGAGGCAGGGGGAGGAAGAGGCTAACATAGAGAGGTAGAGGGTGACAAAGGAAGGTAAGGGAAGGCGGCAAAGGATGAAAATAAAAGGCAGGGGAAGGCAGAGGATGACAGGGAGAGGCAGTGAGTGAAAAAGGTACAAGCACAATGTCCTGCGCGGTTCATAGAACAGGGAGCATGCATCTTGGTGAGGGCAGAAACACAGCATCCTCTGCTCTGTCTGTGACAGTGCCCCCACCCCTTGTGCTTTCCTCAGTTTGGCACTCGGGCAGGCAGTCTCTGACAGGGCCAGTTACACCTGTTGTGAGCTGCTTGTAATTCACAGAAAAAATGAACAGCTGTCTGTTAATTAGAGACAGTATGCAAAACTGACAGGTGGCAGGATTCCTATATCAGTCCGGCACACACAAGGTCAACCCTGCTTCCCTAGGGGAAGGTCCCTCAGGCAGTGGGGCCCATTCTGCTCTTAGCACTGGGCCATTCATCCAAAATTGCTGGTGTGGGCAGCAGTGGGCCCCTTAGTCCTCAGGGGCCCCAGTGCAATGCACCTGCTGCACCAACGGTAGTTCCGCCTCTGTTTCTACACATGCTCCATCTTCCAGAAAACATTGCAGAGTGTAGGGTCCTCCTGTCATGATGACCAGAGCCGGATTAAGCAAGGGGCGACAGGGGCCTCAAGATACTAGAGGCCCCCACACATTCTGTTGTTGAATCGGAGGATTCCCCTCCAGTGGCTCAGCTGTTCATTAACAGTGACCACCAGGGAGCTTGTGCACAATCAGACTCAAATTAATTTGGTGGGTGTAGAAGAGCCCACACCTCACCAAACAGAAGAAATTCCTATGTTTGGAGCACTCTTTTATATAATGTGTATGTATGAATGGATGAAAACTGTATTTAGTTTAAAACTTAGCTTTTATTCATCAAATACTCAACTAAAAAATGATAACAGGGGTATTCTAGAAATATCAATTAATTATTCCCCTTCTAAACAGTGGTAAAAATATAAATAAATAAGAGCAAATACTCTCGTCTTGAAATTATGTATTTTGCTCAAAAATTGATGACAGGAAATGATAGTAATCTAGTAAAAAGCAGCAGTAGTGATATTGGTGATATATATTCTATACAATCAGAAAGGTTATTTTAGAAAATTGATTAATCTTTAGATATTCAACTTCAATATCTCATATAAGGTCCAATCTGATAATACATGTTTGAATTTCACCTGGCGGTATAAATAATACTATACATATAGGATCGACTTCTCCCCATATTTCACAATAATTTTTTGTACATCAAATATTATTATTGTTATTTATTATTGTCACTTTAGTAACACACTTTCCACCCACGACATCACATATATCAGATTTAACCACATCTGCTTGATTAATTTTGAGTAGACTTACATATAGGACTCAAACCTGTCACTTGCAGTCAAATTATTACACAATTAGTTTTAAATACTCACAAACTGACAATTAACACTCATGATACACCTTAAATTTAATAAGTTTTTCCCAAATTATAGTCACCTGTTTTCCACTATCTTACATACTTCTTCGTTCCTCTTTTCACTTATCCCTTCCCTTTCCTTTCCACTTCCCCCCCCCTTCCCCCCCCCCTCGCTTTTCCCTCCCTCTTTCCCCCCCCCCCCCTTTTCTTTCTCTGAGCTTTAATCTTTTTTCTATCAGTGTTTAATATTTATCTAGGAGATTATCGTCTCTAAAATATGAGATGTTCCTTTTTTTATTATACTCATATTTAATTCCTATATCTGTTCATTAATTTTATCGGCAGGTAATCTTAGTTATTCCTATCTCAATCATGATTATTGGGTCATCATTCTCTGTTACAGTTATATTGATTATTATGTTTGTCATTATTGTTATTATTATTATTATCATTATTAACTCCTTATCCCAATAATCTTGTATTTCCTTTCCTCTCCCTTATTAATCAATTAACTTTTGTATCAATAAATCTTAGTTTAAATTTTTCTTAAATATATTGCTTATCCTAATTATCACAATTACATTTTTTGAAAGCGTAAAATTGAGTTTGGGTTTTAACTTTCACCTTTTGTCGGATATTTCAGCATATATCTTTGGTCTGATTAATTATAACTTTCTTCTCAAATTTTGTTCATTAATTAAACATTTAATCGATACTTTTGACTTAATATATCATACGCTTGAAATATTATTCTAATCAGTAGGATATTATTGTGATCCACGTATGCTACTTTGCATGAATAGCCTCAGTAACTTTATCTCTGAGATGACAAATCGCCATCACTACTATCTGTGGAGCCCTAATAGAACAAGCATTGCCTGATGGATAGAACTGCAGGACTGATTCATGCCATAATTAGGCAATTAGGATCCCAGGAAAATGATTGGCTGACGATCCCTTTTTAAATGCACCATCTGGACACCACTATAGGCTGCCAGGTGAGCAAGCCCAGGTGGTGAAACGTACGTACAACAAACGGCCTAACGCACGGACTCCTCACTGCAGGGGGAGCCGTGACCAGCAGCAGCAATCCAGAGCGTTTGAGCGGCTATGATTGACTGAGTTCGGGGATATCGCGCTCAAGAGTGGTAACGTACAGTGACCTGTGGGTTAGACACACTTACCCGACACTCCCCACATCCTTTCCTCTCCTGTTAATCCTCACTTTCACGGACGGACACCTGGTCTCCGGTGGCGCATCCGGACCCTGCAAGGCAAGCGGCAACAGGGTTCGCCTAACACCACATACGGCTTCTCAGGTTGCCGTCCGCTGTCTCTTTTTCCACGGCACAGCCCACGATCCTACTCTCATCTGTCCTCCGCTCCAATGATGAGGTCAGACAGCAGATGGGATCAGTGAACTGGAGTGCCGACTATCTTTCTTTTTCTTTTTCTAGAGTTATAGTCTTACATGTGACGAGCTATGTTTGTGTACTCTTGATAATAAAATAGGTACCAACCTTTATAAGAAATATGGCAACAAGCAAGGTGCAATCAATGTGGATATGAATACCTGAGAAACTGTTTCAATCTGTGCCTATTAAGAAAATAATAACAATAGTTTTCCAGCAATAGTCATATTTTCCACTAGGAGCAATTCTGGTGTGTGTAATCTCAGTACATAACTCAAATGCTTTCTAATGATTTAGCGATACCAACATAATTGTGACCTACTCTGTCACTGTGGTTCTTTTCATTTTCGGACTCTGGCTCTGGCCCAAGTGGCGCATTTAGGACCTTGCAAGGCATATAAGCATCAGGGCCCATCTAACACCACGACGGGGTCTCTAGCCAGTGCGCCAGCTTTACTTTGTTCCGTGACACAGTCGACGGTCCTACTCTCATCTTTCCTCCGCTCATGGATGAGGTTAGACAGCAGATGGGACTAGCAGACTAGAGTGTCACCATCTAATTTTCTACTATCCATGCCTGTGTAAACCAATCTTTTCTTTCCACTGTCAAAGACACAGTATAATATGATCGTGTTTTCTCAAATTCTCTATGCAACAATATGTTTTCTGAATACAGCTAATCAATAAATTATACAGGAGCCCTAATGTATATGATGTGGTCTGTTACATTATGATTAGGATGTGGTCCTTGCAAATAGTGGCTGTTTAAGATATCTGCACCTGTTACATAATCAGCTGATATAAACATTAGTGTGTCAGCTTTCTACTTAAAGATACAAATGAACCAATATGTAGATAGAGTGTTCAGTATAATTTAATTGCAACTATGTATTCTTCACGTGTCTCTACACAGACATGGATAGCATTCTCTCTTCTGCATGGAAGGGATGTTAGTATTTGATGTACAAAAAATTATTGTGAAATATGGGGAGAAGTCGATCCTATATGTATAGTATTATTTATACCGCCAGGTGAAATTCAAACATGTATTATCAGATTGGACCTTATATGAGATATTGAAGTTGAATATCTAAAGATTAATCAATTTTCTAAAATAACCTTTCTGATTGTATAGAATATATATCACCAATATCACTACTGCTGCTTTTTACTAGATTACTATCATTTCCTGTCATCAATTTTTGAGCAAAATACATAATTTCAAGACGAGAGTATTTGCTCTTATTTATTTATATTTTTACCACTGTTTAGAAGGGGAATAATTAATTGATATTTCTAGAATACCCCTGTTATCATTTTTTAGTTGAGTATTTGATGAATAAAAGCTAAGTTTTAAACTAAATACAGTTTTCATCCATTCATACATACACATTATATAAAAGAGTGCTCCAAACATAGGAATTTCTTCTGTTTGGTGAGGTGTGGGCTCTTCTACACCCACCAAATTTATTTGTATCTGGTACACTATTCCTGGGAGCACATCCAACGTAAGAACAGCTGCCCATTTGGGCCTAATTTGTTTCTGTTTAGTTGGTTCTCATGATTCAGTCATCCAATTATAATTAGTCTGGTGCAGGGTAAACCTAGTTTTGCTGCACAATCAGACTCGCAGGATCGTGAGGGGGAATCCTGCGAGAGTCTGTGTGCTCCGGCGCACTGTCATGCTGCTGCAGCGCTGCTCCGATCCGGACGTCCAGAGGTGGGTGGGTGGTGTGTATGTGCGTGTGCTCTGGTGCACTGTCCATGTGTGGTGTGTGTGCATGCGTCGGGAGGGGGGCTTTGCCAGCAATAGTGGGGGCCCCCACAACCTCCGTCGCCCTGGGCCCCCACCTGCCCTTTCTGGCCCTGATGATGACACAAGAGAAAACATGTTCCGTGTAACTTGATCCTGGGACACTTTCAGCCTGACACTGGCATTCCTGCTGGCTGATCTATAGCAGTGGCTCGATATTCAGACTTTTGTTTTTGTCAGCTGTCTCTGCTCTCCTCCCACTCCCCGGCCAGAGCCAATCCCCTGCTGGCTGTGGGTATATAAAGCAGGATGTCAGGTTCACCTTTGGCTGATTAATGTGCTCACACACTGTAATGTAGCTGCTCCTGGCTAGGGACGTCCAATCTGCGCTCCTATATCAATCTTTTGGATTTTATATTTTCTACAGAAGATAATCGTGATTCTAATGTAAATCAATATTATTTTCGTGCGTGCACAGCTATGGAGTTAGGGAAAAGCTGTGCAGTAAAAAAAAAAAAAAGATTTTTGCATGTGGAGGAAGAAACGCAGAGGAACAGGTAATAAGATCGCCGCCACCATTGTGAATTTTGGATCCATAGATGACTTTATATCGGCATGAAAATCGATCATTCCGATAAATCCATCTGGGATTCCCATCCCTTCTCCCGGCTCCCGTTCCTCTGCTTTTGCATTTCCTTGCTTTTCACCTTGGCTCCATCCGACTATCACTTCGGCTCTGTTCCGCTTTATTAACTGATTTTGGCTTTTGGATATTCCTTTAATTACTTGCTTTGGATATCTGCTTGCTCACCTGCATTCTGTACTTCTTCTGACCTTGGGTGCTTCTAGCATACCTCCCAACATTCTCATTCCATGCTACTGGGTAGGCCATGCTCCATGGTGTAACATTGGGACCGGATGACTGCCATCAGAAATTGTGGGGCCCGATAATGACAAAATAGACAGGGCCCCCAACCACCACCACCAAAAAAAAAAAGATTCTGCCACGCCGCGCCACCCCTAAGTCATGTCACACCTCATGACATTACATATAGGTGGAGCATTGTGGACCTGCAGGAATGATTCACAGAGCTGATGCCCAGGGAAGGCTTGTTTTAAGTCCTCCCTGCAGATCAGACCGCTGTTGTTGCGCTGCCTGTGTAGTTCGCCAGGTATTGGCTGAAGGAGCCAGTGATGGGCTTCCCACTCTATAATGGCCCAGGACTCCAGTCCCTCCCTGATGGCTGCCCTGACGGTTACTACATGTCATGCCCCCCATTTCTGGTCACACTGGTGATGAGCCCAGCACTCCGGTAGCTGCTCGGCTGCTCCCAGCCTTTTTACAAAGTGCTATTGTGATCGTGCTTGCACCGAGATAGAGTGATTGACACTCTAGAGGGACCGTTTGCAGCCGGTAACAGGAAATGCAAGCAAAAACGCAGGCATGTCATGGCCATTTACATAAAAAACATGGCTCCAGTGCGGCTACTGAAACAGCCAGTCTGCGTGACAGTAGGACAACACCAGCAGGCGATGCTCCACGCCTCCACCTTCTTCTTACGTATAGTCTGCGTATGTGTACGCGCAGTTGGGGATGAGTTTGTGACAGCTCTGGTGGGCATCTATCATCTGTGCTAAAGACTAGCATATCCAAAGCCTAAAAAAATCTATGTGCCCCCCTTTCCTCCACAGGACACTGAAGCTGCAAGTGGGATGAAGGGACAGGGCCCAATAACCAGGACAGTCCCATAAAAATCGGTACGGTTAGGGGGCATGGCTTCAAGGCTTTGCGATCCAGCCGCCTCTGAAAGCACATTGTTGCAGTATCCCAGCTGTAGTTTACGTAACACCCATCCAGGTGTTCATGCTGATAAGTTCTTTATAAAGCAAGCTCTCCAGTGACATTCAATGAAAATTATATACAAAAGCCAAAATTGCTTTTTATAATCCAAACAAAATAAATGTTTTGCATTTTCATAATTAATAAATACACATGGCTTGCATGGAAGCAGATTGTTGTACACTTCTGGGAGCTTAGCTTCAGATGCGCCCTTAAACTATAAAGGGTTACATCTAGACACCTGCGCCTCTGGTAAGACGCAGGCTGAACAACTGGAGAGCCCTCTTCACTCCACCTGCACCCTCTTCTTACAAGGAAAATGTTTATTTGTGGTAACGCAATCTTCCTGTGTGTAAAATACGTCAGCCCACGACAGCTACAGACGTGGCGCATTCAGTTAACACTTTCACTACCAAGCATGGCAGATTTTAGGAAAGAGTTTTACATGTTTTTCCATTGATGGAGATACTGAGGTTATTTCCAAAAGTCAGTCAGTCAGTCTGTCTGTCTGTCTGTCTGTCTGTCTGTCTGTCTGTCTGTCTGTCTATCTATCTATCCATATATCTATCTATCTATCTATCCATATATTTATTGCGTTAGTACAGTAAATATAAAATGAACGGAGCAACACATAAATTGTTCCTTCGGGCGCCATATAGTGGCCGCAGTCACACAAAACGCTTTAATTCCCCCCATAGAGATGAGAATCAGACTTTTATTGTATAGGATATATATATATATATATATATATATATATATACACTGCTCAAAATGATAAAGGGAACACTAAAATAACACATCCTAGATCTGAATGAATGAAATATTCTTATTAAATACTTTGCTCTTTACATAGTTGAATGTGCTGACAACAAAATCACACAAAAATTATCAATGGAAATCAAATTTATTAACCCATGGAGGTCTGGATTTGGAGTCACCCCCAAAATTAAAGTGGAAAAACGCACTACAGGCTGATCCAACTTTGATGTAATGTCCTTAAAACAAGTCAAAATGAGGCTCAGTAGTGTGTGTGGCCTCCACGTGCCTGTATGACCTCCCTACAACGCCTGGACATGCTCCTGATGAGGTGGCGGATGGTCTCCTGAGGGATCTCCTCCCAGACCTGGACTAAAGCATCCGCCAACTCCTGGACAGTCTGTGGTGCAACGTGGCGTTGGTGGATGGAGCGAGACATGATGTCCCAGATGTGCTCAATTGGATTCAGGTCTGGGGAACGGACGGGCCAGTCCATAGCATCAATGCCTTCGTCTTGCAGGAACTGCTGACACACTCCAGCCACATGAGTTCTAGCATTGTCTTGCATTAGGAGGAACCCAGAGCCAACCGCACCAGCATATGGCCTCACAAGGGGTCTGAGGATCTCATCTCGGTACCTAATGGCAGTCAGGCTACCTCTGGCGAGCGCATGGAGGGCTGTGCGGCCCCCCAAAGAAATGCCACCCTACACCATTACTGACCCACTGCCAAACCCGTCATGCTGGAGGATGTTGCAGGCAGCAGAACGTTCTCCTTGGCGTCTCCAGACTCTGTGACGTCTAGGGAGGCCAATCCCGGGATCGGCGGGATCCCGGGAATTTGGGCCCAAAAATGCCGGGATTTGAATCCCGAGATTGGAGCACCCAATCCCGGGATTCACGGGATTACACTGCGCATGTGCGGGAGGGTGGGTGTGTCAGTAATACTACTTACAATAAGGCGGGCAGCAGCCATAGACAAACGCTGAACGCGGCGGCACTTCAAATGTGGTGCCGGCCACCAGCCAATCATGGAAGCTGCCGCAGCAGCGGCAGCCAATCAGGAGCGACTGCTGTGGCCGCTTCCCTGATTGACTGCCGGTCCGCCAGCTCTGGTTGGCTGGCGGCCGGCGCTTCATTTGAAATGCCGCCGCGTTCAGTGTGTCCATGGCTGCCGCCCACCTAATAGTAAGTGGTATTACTTACACCCACCCTCCCTCCGTGCAGTGCTAACAGCCTCTCTCCTGCACCGCTACCTACACCCTCCCGCACCGCTACCTACACCCTCCCCCACCGCTACCTACACCCTCCCCCACCGCTACCTACATCCTCCCGCCCAGCTACCTACACCCTCCCGCACTGCTACCTACATCCTCCCGCCCAGCTACCTACACCCTCCCTCCCTTCCGCGCCGCTACCTACACCCTCCCGCACCGCTACCTACCCTCCAGCGCTGCTCCCTACACCCTTCTTCACTGATCCCTATTGCAATCCCGGGATTGAGCGTTTTTGAATCCCGAATCCCGGGATTGAAAAAACGTCCCGGGATTGGCCTCCCTAGTCACGTCTGTCACATGTGCTCAGTGAGAACCTGCTTTCATCTGTGAAGAGCACAAGGTGCCAGTGGCGAATTTGCAAATGGTGTTCTCTGGCAAATGCCAAACGTCCTGCACGGTGTTGGGCTGTCAGCACAACCCCCACCTGTGGACGTCGGGCCCTCATACCACCCTCATGGAGTCTGTTTTTGATCGTTTGAGTAGACACATGCACATTTGTGGCTTGCTGGAGGTCATTTTGCAGGGCTCTGGCAGTGCTCCTCCTGTTCCTCCTTGCACAAAGGCGGAGGTAGCGGTCCTGCTGCTGTGTTGTTTTGCTAATTGCCTATAATTTCCACCTGTTGTCTATTCCATTTGCACAACAGCATGTGAAATTGATTGTTAATCAGTGTTGCTTCCTAAGTGGACAGTTTGATTTCCCAGAAGTGTGATTGACTTGGAGTTACACTGTGTTGTTTAAGTGTTCTCTTTATTTTTTTGAGCAGTGTATATATATATATATGTGTATCAGGGACGTGTGGTGAGGTAAATGGCTCAGGAGGCACTGGCTAGTATCAGAGCCAGATTTAAACACAATATATGAGCCAAAGGTTGCATGTGGGCATTATACACAGGTGCAGCACTATATACATGTTGACATTATACACAGGTGCAGCAGCATATACAGTAAATGTGGGCATTATACACAGGTACAGCAGTTTACACAGTACATGTGGGCATTATACACAGGTGCAGCACTATATACATGTTGACATTATACACAGGTGCAGCAGTATATACAGTAAATGTGGGCATTATACACAGGTACAGCAGTATATACAGTACATGTGGGCATTATACACAGGTGCAGCACTATATACATGTTGACATTATACACAGGTGCAGCAGTATATACAGTAAATGTGGGCATTATACACAGGTGCAGCAGTATATACAGTACATGTGGGCATTATACACAGGTAGAGCAGTATATACACATACCTCCCAACTTCATATGATCTGGAAGTGGGACCCCATGCGCGGCGAAACCGCGTTTGCTGGCGAAAAATGGGGCGTGGCTACATAAAAGGGGCGTTACTTTGTAGAAAGGGCCGTGGCCTCGCGGCACTGCCGCGATCGTGAGCCCCAACCCCCGTTCTCGTCACTATGGGGGCATGACCAGCACTCAGTGAGCTGCTGGCATGCCCCCAGTGCCTCTGTCTCCATGAATAAACACTGTGTGCGCATGCGCACAGCGTCTATTCACCCTGCTCTGCAGCGAGTGCAAGAGCCTCCCAACTGTCCCCCCCACCCCCCACCATGGGACACTGCAGCCCGCGGGTGGGACAGCGGGACAGTCCCAAATAAACGGAACTGTCCTGCGGAAATCAGGACAGTTGGGAGGTATGTATACATGTGGGCATTATACACAGGTGCAGCAGTATATACATGGAGGCATTATACACAGGTGCAGCAGTATATACATGAGGTATTATACACAGGTGCAGCAGTATATACATGTGGGCATCATACACAGGTGCAGCAGTATATACATGTGGGCAGTATACACAGGTGCAGCAGTATATACATGTGGGCATCATACACAGGTGCAGCAGTATATACATGTGGGAATCATACACAGGTGCACCAGTATATACATGTGGGCATAATACACAGTTGCAGCAGTATATACATGTGGGCATCATACACAGTTGCAGCAGTATATACATGTGGGCATCATACACAGGTGCAGCAGTATATACATGTGGGCAGTATACACAGGTGCAGCAGTATATACATGTGGCATCATACACAGGTGCAGCAGTATATACATGTGGGAATCATACACAGGTGCACCAGTATATACATGTGGGCATAATACACAGTTGCAGCAGTATGTACATGTGGGCATCATACACAGTTGCAGCAGTATATACATGTGGGCATCATACACAGTTGCAGCAGTATATACATGTGGGCAGTATACACAGGTGCAGCAGTATATACATGTGGGCATCATACACAGGTGCAGCAGTATATACATGTGGGCATCATACCCAGGTGCACCAGTATATACATGTGGGCATAATACACAGTTGCAGCAGTATATACATGTGGGCATAATACACAGTTGCAGCAGTATATACATGTGGGCATCATACCCAGGTGCACCAGTATATACATGTGGGCATAATACACAGTTGCAGCAGTATATACATGTGGGCATAATACACAGTTGCAGCAGTATATACATGTGGGCATCATGCACAGTTGCAGCAGTATATACATGTGGGCATAATACACAGTTGCAGCAGTATATACATGTGGGCATAATACACAGTTGCAGCAGTATATACATGTGGGCATAATACACAGTTGCAGCAGTATATACATGTGGGCATCATACACAGGTGCAGCAGTATATACATGGGTGCATTATACACAGGTGCAGCAGTATATACATGGGGTATTATGCACAGGTGCAGCAGTATATACATGTGGGCATAATACACAGTTGCAGCAGTATATACATGTGGGCATCATACACAGGTGCAGCTGCAGTATCTACTGCTGGAAATGTGGTGACTTTTGATCAGAGATGTATGGATAACGTAGGCTGTCTCAACTAGACTTTATACTACAGAGTTTTGACTATTTAAATGATTAGAATAATACAAAGAAGATATTTCCAATATATTTTTGGTATTTTTCATATACTTTAAATAGTCTCTCTGGCGTACACTGGAGTATAGAAATACATTGGGGATTAACCTCCGGTGCCCCCAGCACCCCAAGCTGTACCTGTAACAAGACTTGAAAGACATATATATATATATATACTCCTGACAAAGTAATATATGAAAAGTGTTGAGGCGTGGCCTGCCAGACGCTCCTGTCTCCCTGTGCACTGCGTTCCCGACTGATCCTCCGACGTGGTGTCCTGACGTGTCACGGTTGATACCCACAGCCGGCGGCGCGGTGTTAAGGTCCCGGTCCTTGGGCGGCGGCATGCAGGTTTTGCCTTGGAGCTTTTATTCTATCATGTGGTAACCAGCCCACAGAGTGGGTAATCAGGGTACGAGTCTCTACTATTCTTTGATGACCTGTCCTGACGTATCATTTTAAAACTAAAATGTATCTGCACTATGAGCGCATTCTCCTTTTGCTGTTTTTAGAAATATATATATATATATATATATATATATATATATACAGGGTGCGTTAATCAATAGGTGTTTGCTGAATGTGAGGTACCCAATTCAGACTTTTCATTCAGAGGCCTTCTCAAGTTCTTTGACCTTTTTGGGTCTCCCCAACTGGGGCCTGTAAATACACCCTCTCACCAAGAAATGGATCACCCACCAACAATTGAGACAAATTAATCAACA
Organism: Pseudophryne corroboree; assembly: GCF_028390025.1. Taxonomy (NCBI): domain Eukaryota; kingdom Metazoa; phylum Chordata; class Amphibia; order Anura; family Myobatrachidae; genus Pseudophryne; species Pseudophryne corroboree. The sequence continues at coordinate 440,898,120 of NC_086450.1, forward strand.
GCTTTTGGGGGTAATTCAGAGTTGATCGCAGTAGCAAATTTGTTAGCAGTTGGGCAAAACCATGGGGGTCATTCCGAGTTGATCGCACGCTGCAGTTTTTGCAGCGCACCGATCAGGTAACTACTGCGGATGCATATGCACCGCAATGCACAGGCGTGTCATACGGGTACAAATCGGTTAGTTGCTGAGCGATGGATTTAATGAAGAATCCGTTCGCACAAGCGATCGCAAGAAGATTGACAGGAAGAAGGCGTTTGTGGGTGTCAACTGACTGTTTTCTGGGAGTGTTTGAAAATACGCAGGCGTGTCCAAGCGTTTGCAGGGCGGGTGTCTGACGTCAATTCCGGGACCAAAAAGACTGAAGTGATCGCAAGGGCTGAGTAAGTTCAGACCTACTCAGAAACTACACAAAATGTTTTTGCAGAGCTTGGCTGCAAAGGCGTTCGCACACTTGCAAAGCGAAAATATACTCCCCTGTGGGCGGCGACTATGCGTTTGCACGGCTGCAAAAAGTAGCTAGTGAGCGATCAACTCGGAATGACCCCCTATGTGCACTACAGGTGCGGCAGATATAACATGTACAGAGAGAGTTAGATTTGGGTGGGTTATTATGGTTCTGTGCAGGGTAAATACTGTCTGCTTTATTTTTACACTGCAATTTAGATTTCAGTTTGAACACACCCCACCCAAATCTAACTCGCTCTGCACATGGACAATTAGAACAAAAAAGAATAACTCTGCGCTTAGAAACACCTTGTAGATTTAATTACGTGTGGTCTGTCATGTAGAATAAATAACTCAGTGAGACTTTATATATTGATATTTTTTATCTAAGATTGTCAACATGTAACATTTATCACAACATACAAATATTAGTAATTTAGTAGCTTTTATGTATAAAAAATCTAGTTAATGGTAAATATGTAGTTAAAAAACTTGTAATTCAGCACTAAAAATTACACTTTGTATAACGGTATAATTGGATGTTTTTATAAACACATAGTACCAAGGTGTAAAACGTTACTCTCCTAGAATAACGGTGTAATTGAACACATAGTAACAAGGTGTAAAACGTTACTCTCCTATTAGGAATTTATATATAGTTACACTGGCGTCCCAGTGTGTTACTATAATGAATGTCCCGCAGAAGATTCACAGTGATTAGAGTCTCATTAAAACAGCATTGGCTTAAGTATAATTGCCCCCGTGTTGGTTCCTAAAGGTTCCGTTTGGCAATTTTACACGTGGTATACTTGTTGCTCAATGATAATGTACAGAACAGCCCCGCTGGGAGATAGATGTGTCCCCACTCTCCCGTCGATGCTGCCCGCTGTTACACTCTGCGGCTTATTGATTGTATAATGATGTACGGTCCTCGCAGCGGAGGTCAGCCCAGACTCACCCGGTATACAGAAGCAAGTCCCTGTGATGGTTAATGCTGATGCTGTTTGGTGGGGTCTTGCACATTCACCCGTCTTGAGGAAGTCTCCGGTTGCTAGGAGACGAAACGCGTTGACGCCCACTTCTTTGAAGTTACTCTCAGACTACCATTCCCCGCTATTACGAACAGCTCCCGCACACCGCTGTAAATACACCCGGCTATCTACGGCTGAACCCCGCGCATTCTGTTACAAAGGTCCAGATCACCGAATAACATCACTGGTGAATGTGCAAGACCCCACCAAACAGCATCAGCATTAACCATCACAGGGACTTGCTGCTGTATACCGGGTGAGTCTGGGCTGACCTCCGCTGCGAGGACCGTACATCATTATACAATCAATAAGCCGCAGAGTGTAACAGCGGGCAGCATCGACGGGAGAGTGGGGACACATCTATCTCCCAGCGGGGCTGTTCTGTACATTATCATTGAGCAACAAGTATACCACGTGTAAAATTGCCAAACGGAACCTTTAGGAACCAACACGGGGGTAATTATACTTAAGCCAATGCTGTTTTAATGAGACTCTAATCACTGTGAATCTTCTGCGGGACATTCATTATAGTAACACACTGGGACGCCAGTGTAACTATATATAAATACCTAATAGGAGAGTAACGTTTTACACCTTGTTACTATGTGTTCAATTACACCGTTATTCTAGGAGAGTAACGTTTTACACCTTGGTACTATGTGTTTATAAACATCCAATTATACCGTTATACAAAGTGTAATTTTTAGTGCTGAATTACAAGTTTTTTAACTACATATTTACCATTAACTAGATTTTTTATACATAAAAGCTACTAAATTACTAATATTTGTATGTTGTGATAAATGTTACATGTTGACAATCTTAGATAAAAAATATCAATATATAAAGTCTCACTGAGTTATTTATTCTACATGACAGACCACACGTAATTAAATCTACAAGGTGTTTCTAAGCGCAGAGTTATTCTTCTTTGTTCTAATTGTCTTTGTTGTGCAGCTTAGCAAGCTGTTTTACTCAGCAGCTTTAAAGAGACACAGGTTTTAATTAAATATAACTAATCAGCGCCGGTTTGTGGAATTTTGAGACTCTTGTCTCAAATCATCCGTTTTTTCCTCGCTCTGCACATGTTATATCTGCCCCCTTGCAGTGCACATGGTTTTGCCCAACTGCTAACAAATTTGCTGCTGCGATCAACTCTGAATTACAGTAGGCTTTTAATTGGCAATTTCAGTGATACTGGACATAACAGAAATCCTCTAGAAATACCAAAAATATACAGAAGTACATTAAAATTTGACAGTGATTTACTCTTGTACACACACCAAATGCTAGTTGACAGATAGAGTACCACCCTCATCTTAGAAAGGTGTGAGCTCTTAATGTGGATAATCAGGCAAGTGGGTGGTGAACAAATATTGATAAATCCTACGCGTTTCATCCGGACTTTTTCAGGGGTGGGTGACTTATAAAAGTTTTGGAAATTTCTTAGGCTTTATATACCAGATGGGTACAATGAATTGAGACTAGCGCAATAGATCAAAGTAAGACAGAGGGTCAGTGATCCCCGATTAATAAAAACAGTTGTGTCCAGGGATTGGGCTATGATTGCCCTGAACCACCTGATCTCACAATTTAATACACAGTGGAATAGGAAACTAGCGAGTGGGTTGTTTATACATGTGTTAAGATTTAATCGCACACACTGATATGATCCTTTACGCCGACCGACCATGTGCTTGTAGCTCACAGGAAGGAACGTGTTAATAAAAAGAAAACAAAATTTATATAGAAAATGTAATATAACCCCCGGAAGGGTTGTTGTTATTATGAGTACCTGGGGCGAGTCTGGGGTGCGGTTCATCCTGGATTGGTGGGGCTGGGCTGCTTTGGGGTAGCGCACTGTGAGATCTTATTTAGCACCCCCTTAACACATTTATTAATCCATTGTGTCTTTTGATTACATCTTCAGTATTATATTAATTTTTTTATCTAGATTTTGTTTTCTTTTTATTAACATGTACTAACACTTTACCTTCTCGCATTGTGCTGCCTTGGGGTAGCTGGCCTTTGCCGCTTTATGGGGTTCTGCACCCCAGGCCCAGACCTAGAGTTAGGGACCACCAGCATGGTGGCTTTTCATATATTTGCAAATATATGTAACTAAGACCTCTGGATATATATATATTTATAGTCTTTCAAGTCTTGGTACAGGTACAGCTTGGCGTGCTAAGGGACACCTGGGGTTAATCCCCAATGTATTTCTAGCTTACACTACCCCCTCTCTTTCACGCACCTGAATTGTACTGCCTAATTGATATGAGCAACTTACATTTTGTTCTGTTAGTATACTGGAGTATGACAGGAACACATACAGTATAACATATTTATATATATATATATATATATATATAGTATATCAATTACTAAATACAGTATGTATATATATATAAAAATAAGAGGAATGGATGTGGACCGGCACTCCGTTCTCAGTGTCCAAAAATGCGCAGGTGCCCTCTCAGTAGCAGTAGATAAAAAAGGAGCGGCACTCAGCGTCTTAATCAAAATGAAGAAGTGTATTCACATCACCATGAAGTCTAACGTTTCGGGACACGCAGGTCCCTTTGTCAAGGTGTACAGCAGTGTGCAGAAAGTAAAAACATACCTTTATAGTAGAAGAAACCCCAGTGAAAACGTGTGCTGCGCGGCGTCCGTCCCCGATGTCCGGCGCTGTCCGCTGACGTCATCGGCAAGCGGCCCGGTGTCATAGAAACCAGGCACACATCTATGCCGCTGCCGGGAAGAGTGAGATAGCAAGATAAACTATACAACACCACCACCACAGTGTGCAAAAGAGTATAGCACAGATCAGAAAACCAGAATGATGTTGCAACTACATATACATAAAAGAAGTAAAGGACTGCACTGAAAGCAATAACTGTGCAGTGGAGGTGCCGCAGAGAAGCCCACTCGCAATAATGCTGTAACCATTGTGCTGCACGATAGCGGGCACTGCCAGTCATAAAAGGGTTGCTGAGGTTATATAAATACATCCAGAAGTTGCTGTTCACATATGTGATACAGCAAACAGGACTGGGTACAATATCTGCAAGGCGAGCTGTGCTAGCGCATACAAGAAAAAGAGTGAAAAGAGGTGAAAGTGATAGTGTGCTTACTAAAAGAGATGGAAGCATGAACAGGTTTAAAGCACAAATAGAATAACAGAACAGGCTATAAATAGTAATCAAGGAAGCAGCGGACTAAAGCCTCCACAACTCCAGCAGAATCAGGGTTAATTGTGGGTGAACAAGTTCCATGGCATCATCTCATTCAAGCCGTCAGGGTTAATGGTGCCAAGTCTATGGATCCACTTGGCTTCCAATCGGAGGAGTTTGCCCTCTCGGTCACCACCTGTCAATTATGGTCGATTACCATATGCTTAAGCTCGTTGATGGAGTGACCTGCTTCCAAAAAGTGTCTGGCAACTGGCTGGTCGACTGCTTTGCCCAATGAGGCTTGTTTGATTGCAGACCTGTGCAGGGCCATTCTCTCCCTCATGGTTCTGATAGATTTGCCTACATAGACCAAGTTGCATGGGCAAACTATGATGTAAATAATAAAAGAGGACTGGCAGGAGAGGACGTGCTTGATGTTAATGTTATTATTTTTGTGTGGGTGTCTAAAGAAGGAACCAGTAAGCATATGGGTACAAGTGGTGCACTTGGGGCATTTGTAGCACCCTGGGGGTCTCATGAGAAAGCTGGATGGACGTTCGTTCCTGGTACAGAAACCAGTAATGTCCGTGTGGACGATGGTGTCTTTAATGTTGCGACCTCTAGTGAAGCAGGGCATTGGGTGCTTGTTCTTAAAGACAGGAATGGAGGTGTCTGTGGACACCAGAGGCCACAAAGCTCTTGACGCACGTGGAATAACTGCACTGGCTGTGCTGTATTGAGTGACGAAAGGTATCGCCTCCCTCTTGGGTATCCTGGTGCGGGAAGATAGTAGGCTGTTTCTTGGAATAGCCATAACTTCCACTTTCTGCGCAAGTAAAGCTCTATGATCGTACCCTCTTACCAGGAATTTGTCTATGAGCCTATTCAGTTCATTCTCCAATGTGGACCGGTCACTGATGATTCTGGATAATCTGATCATCTGGGACCTGGGGAGTCCTTTGATGAGGCTTCTGGGGTGATGACTATTAGCTCGAAGGAGAGTGTTTTGGTCAGTAGGTTTGGTGAAAAGGCCAGTGTGGATAACTCCTTCTGAAAGAGTGACTTGTACGTCCAGATAGCTTATAGTATTTTCACTTGTGGAATAAGTGTATTTGATAGGTGAGTCACGCATGTTGATTGTTGACATCACTGATTCAAAGAGACATAAAGGGCCCGTCCACAGGATAAATAAATCGTCTATAAACCGGGTGTATAGACGAATGTGCTGAGCTATATCTGGATCCTTGAAAAAGACCTCCGATTCTTCCTTAAACATGAAGATGTTCGCGAAAGAAGGGGAGACGTTGCTCCCCATCGCGCACCCCGTTCTTTGGCGTAGACTCAGAGATTTAGCCATGCCTTGTGATTTTTCCTAATGTGCTTCTTTAATATGTAACTTTATACATGTTCTGTCATGGCAAATAATAATTTTAAAATCTATCCACTTGTTACTCGTGAAAAACAGCTTAGCCGTGTTTTGCATGTTGTGCCATATTTAGCAAAACAGCAAAGATGTAAGTGGACACATCTACGCATGCGCCTGCATCTTTTAAGCTTGCGAGCAGGACCCTCCTACCTCTATAACTGTTTGTTATTACCCAGTTTTGTTATATCATTGTAGTTTCCAATTGTAAAGCGCAACGGAATTTGCTGCGCTATATAAGAAAATGTTAATAAATAATAAAATCCTCTTTGTATTTTTTTGCGGTTGGATCGCGTTTTGAGTTCCAACCTGAATGTGGGCTATAGTCCAGACAATCTCAACACGCAAGAATATGTAAGAAAGAAAAAGTCCAAAAATGTATCAGCACATACAGGGCCATAACTACGTGTGTGCCAGCAGTGCCTTGCACACATCGCAGTTGCCCTGAGGGCACAACTGCCCGCATCCACATTCAACGGGCCCAAAGTGTGTGGCATTGTAATGAGTCAGACTGCCTCATTACAATCCGCCTTGCCCTGTGATGTGTGCTGCCACCGGAGCGAGGGAAGGGAACTCTGGAACCGCAGCAGCGCCCCTCACAATTGACTGCTGCTGCAGTCCCTGAGGAAGCAAGGCGGAGACTCCACCAAGCAATACCTGTTGGTCATGCCCCCACGCCGGCCCAGCTTGATAGGGACACCTGAACCAATGTGCTGCTGGGCACTGCAGGTCCTTGCCTGCTTTCCCAGATCTCCTCTCCCGGCCAGGTCCTCAGCTGGAGAAGGTGACTGCTGTATGGTCCGTTTCCCAAAAGGGGGCGTGGCCATGGGGCGTGATTAGGCCATGCCCACGACATGGCCTGGGCAGAATTGTGTGCAGCCCTCCCTGCTCACTCAGTGCTCTCTCACCTTCTGGCAATCATTCGCCCTGGAGGTAAAGTGTGTTTGTGTGTGGTGACGGAGTGTGTGTGTGTGTGTGTGTGTGTGTGTGTGTGTGTGTATGTATGTGTGTGTGTGTGTATATAGGGGCAAGTGGGGGCAGGCTGTGTGTGTGTATACTAGGAGCAGTGGGGAATGGGGGAGGGGGGTGAAGGGACTGGTAGGGAACAGGATGTGTGTGTGGTGAAATAAAATGGATTTTTAGCAGCGCTTTGGAAAGTAGCTGCTCCCCCGTGCTGTTGTCCTGCGGCGCCAGGCTCCAGTAGCGGTGACTCCGCCCATGCTGTGGGCTCACCAGAAGAGTGGCGGCTCTCTTGATGGCAGGCAAGTCTCTCTTACTCTCTCTTTATCTCTCTCTCGACCTTCCTGATATATAAAAAGGGGGACTCTGCCTGCCATAATGTGTAAAAGGGGACTCTACCTGGAGTAATGTGTAAAATGGGGCTCTACGTATTGTGTGGCAGGGGCTCTACCTGGTGTAATGTGTGTAAGTGGCAATACTGTGCGGCGTAATTTGAATAATGGAGACTTCTGTACAGCGTGATATGAATTATTATTTTGTGGCCACGCTCCTTCCCCATGAAGCCATGCCCGTATATTTTTGACGCGTGCCTACAGCACGCACTGGTCCTGTTTTCTATATGGGGGGCGCCAATGCCGTTTCTTGCACACAGTGCTAAAATGTTTACTGAGCACATATAGCAAGTCACAAACAACTTGCCTCGATCCGAGTCAGTTCATGCTGTGGAAAGCCTGACAGCTGTTTTGCTCCTGTTGCACCTTTATCAAGGGATACACACAAGGGATGTATCCGGAAATGAAGCAGCTGTTGTACAAAAAAAAACAACCTTCAACTCTAAAAGCATCTGCATTGCGCTCAGCTAGCGTCAGCCGCTGTGTGAGGCCCTGATTCTTCTTTGCATCAGAAATTGCACAAATGCATCATAAAACAATCACCAGCTCAGAACGGGGTTTCTGTCTTCCCTAAGACTGGCAGTGTCTGTGCGATATTTCCCCCCGATACAGCCATTCGTTCTGCTAGACCTCAGCTCATTTCATGCTGATTGCACTCTGTGATGGGTGATGTGCTAATTTTGACATGACACCCTATTTTACATAACTATTAGTTTTAAGTACGGGGTGGGGGGATTTTATGGAGTAATTACCTAGAGCATCCTTTGTAGCTCCATATTAATGTATCCACAAGTGTGCTCCCTTTACGCCTCCACTTCGCCACGCTACATTGCATTGTTCAGAGGACAAACCACATTCAGAGCGGATATGGACATTTCTTTGTTCTAGATAAAGTGCGTTAATGCTGTGACCTGTATTTTCTGATAGATGATCTCATGATTTTCTGTTTTCTTTCAGGATAATTTGCTGGACTTTTTTTTAACATGCAATTTGGTACAATGAGCCTAATTCAGATCTGATCGCAGATGTGCTAAATTTAGCACATCTACGATCATTTACTCAGACATGTGGGGGGACGCCCAGCACAGGACTAGTCTGCCCCACATGTCTGGCTCTGCCCTCCCACGGCGGCGATGCTTTTGCACCCGGCGAGTAGCTCCCTGCCTGCGCAACTCCTGCGCGCTGGCAGGCAGCTACCCACCGCATCCCAGGTTGCAGCGGCTGCATGTGACATCATGCAGCTGCCTTGGTCTGCCCCTGCAACGGTCCGGACACGCCTGCGTTGTCCGGACTGCGCCCCGCCAACGGCATTCTAACGCCGTTGGCACGCACACCCTCCCGCTCCTGCCTGTCAATCAGGCAGAGGCGATCGCAGCCCAGCGATGCTGTTAGCATCTCACTGGGCTCCCGGGGTGCGCGCACTCAGTGCGCCCGCTGTCTGTGTGCACTCCACAATGAAATTCATACTGCAATCGCTGTCACTGCAACGATCCGATCCAGTCTGAATTACCCCCAATGTCCAGCGTGTCCGCATTGTGGTTAGTGTTCTGCTGTGGCCCCAGGGCCATCTTAACGGGGTGTAGTATGGTATGCCGGCGGCCGGGCTCCCAGTGACCAGCATACCGACAGCGTGGCGAGTGCAAATGAGCCCCTTGCGGGCTCGCTGCACTCGCCACGCTGCGGGCACGGTGGCACGCTACGCGCGCCACACTATTTATTCTCCCTCCAGGGGGTCGTGGACCCCCACGAGGGAGAATATCTGTCGGTATGCCGGCTGTCGGCATTCCGGCACCTGTATACTGTGCGCCAGGATCCCGACAGTCGGCAACCTGAAGACCACCCATCTTAACGTATAGGCACACTGGGCAGCTGCCCAGGTCCCCACAATTTTAGGGGCCTTTGAACAGGGTGGTAATCAAACAATCAGAGTGGCCAGGCTGCATTCTCTACCCATACCCCCCAACTGTCCCGATTTTCGCGGGACAGTCCCGTTGTTTGGGACTGTCCAGCTGTCCCAACAGCCGGCCGCAGTGTCCCGCTGTATGCGTGTGTGTGTGTGGGGGGGGGGGGGGGGGGGGAGTTGGGAATAGACGCTGTGTGCATGCGCACAGCGTCTATTCACGGAGACAAGAGGGACTAGGAGCATGGCCAGCAGCTCACAGAGCGCAGGCCATGCCCCCTTAGTGGCTGGAGCTGTCCACTAATCAGAGTGCTGACAGCCATACACTGTATGGATGCATGTGGAGGGATGTAGTGGAACTGCAGGAGGGGCAAGTTATGATTTTTTTTAATTGGTTCTCATGAATGGGTGTCCCGAGTGCATTGCTTTGCCGAGGGTCTACAATGTTGTTAAAACAGCCCTGTGTGGCCCCCTAAAATTATTATGAGAAGATGCTATTTTATTAGTTCAATTACAAGCAATTGTAATAGTGCACATATTGCGGTAAGGGCCGGTACAGTGTACCGTTAAAAAATTGGCAGCATGTTTGCCATACCTCTCGACCGCCTTGCAGCTGCCATTGGCTATAAACTGCACCACCAAGCAAATGCACCGTGCTTGGTGGTGTGACCGCTCCTTACGATTTGCTATGGCTGCTGGGAGCGCGAAGCAGACATCAAGTCACGCTCCCTGTCCTGGCGCCTGCTGTATTGTGGAGTGTAGCCTGCCTGCACTATTGTGTACTTCCTGTGACACCTGCCGGACTGCTGCCGCTTATGGACTAAAACTAGAGAACAGAGGTGAGGTGAAAGGGGGAAGGGGGCTGTGAGACACAGAATGAATGGAGGAAGGCTGATAGTCACAAAGTGAGGGGGATAGTGAGAGATGCAGGTGGCTGAGACACGCGGGGGGAGGTGGCATGAGTCTGGTAGAACCTCTGCTGTATGACGATGACCTGGGCTATGGGGGTCATTCCAACCCGATCGCTCGTTGCAGTTTATCGCAGTGCAGCAATCGGGTCGGATATGCGCATGCGCCAGAATGCGACGGCGCATGCTGGTCGGCCGAAGACCGTTGTATTGTAACGATCGCCTTTGCCTGATTGACAGGCAGAGGCGGTCGCTGGGCGGGAGGGGGCTGGACGGCAGGGTTAAGCCGCCATTTAGGGGGCGCGGTCCGGCCAATGAGGAGGTTCTCCTGGCCAGCCGCAGGAGCTGCGCTGGCCGGGAGTTACTCCTGAAATGCAATAGCATCGCCGCTGTGCAATGCTTTTCCATTTCTGCAGGGGGGGGGGGCACTGACATGTGGGGCGGACTAGCCCTGTGCTGGGCGCATGTCTGAGTGCCTGATCGTAGCTGTGCTAAATTTAGCACAGCTACGATCAACTCGGAATGACCTATATTCCTACACACAGGCATCTGCTGGACCATGTGATCTCCTACGTAAATAGTGAATATTATTATTATTTATTTATATGGCACCACATGGGATCCGCAGCGCCCAATTACATAGGGGGTCATTCCGAGGTGATCACTCGCCAGCTATTTTTTGCAGTGCTGCGAGCAGATAGTCGCCGCCTATAGGGGATTGTATTTTCGCTTTGCAAGTGTGCGATCGCATGTGCAGCCGAGCGGTACAAAAAAGGTTTGTGCAGTTTCTGAGTAGCTCTGAACTTACTCAGCTGCTGCGATCACTTCAGCCTGTCCGGTCCCAGAACTGACATCAGACACCTGCCCTGCAAACGCTTGGACATGCCTGCATTTTTCAAACACTCCCAGAAAACGGTCAGTTGACACCCACAAACGCCCTCTTCCTGTCAATCTTCTTGCGATCGGCTGTGCGATTGGATTCTTAGTTAAATCCATCGCCCAGCAACGATCCACTTTGTACCCGTACAACGCACCTGCGCATTGCGGTGCATACGCATGCGCAGTAGTGATCTAATTGCTGCGCTGCGAAAAATGGCAGCGTGCGATCAGGTCGGAATACCCCCCTAGACAAATAAGCAAAACATGAAGACAGTGACTTACAGTTCAATACAATATAGGACAAGTACAGGGTATATATATCCATCAAAGGGAGTATTGAAAAGAAGATAGGTTAAGTGAGAGACGTAAAGCACATGAGGGAAGAGGACCCTGCTCGTGAGAGCTTACATTCTAAAGTGGAGGGGCACACAGACAGGGGTGACACAGATGGGGTAGAAAGTGAGCCTGGGCCACAGAAGGCTTAGGATGAGAGTTGGCTGGGTTTGGTGAAGTGTGTCTTGAAAGCCATTTGAAGTTTTGTAGAGAGATGGAGAGTCTGAGGGTGAGAGGTAGAGAATTCCAGAAAAAGGGAGCAGCACGTGCAAAATCTTAGAGGCAGGAGTGGGGAGAGGTAATCAGAAGGCAGGAGAGGCAGCATGCATTAGCAGAGTGAAGAGGACGGGCGGAAGTGTAAAGAGAGATAAGGTCAGAGGTGTAACTGGGAGGGGAGTGGATGAGGGCTTTGTAAGTGAGTGTGAGAAGCTTGAAATGGATTCTGGAGAGAAAGGGAGCCAGTGAAGGGCTAGTAAGAGAGGAGAGGTTGATGTAGTGCGTTTGGTGAGGAAGATGATCCAGGCAGCAGCATTAAGGATAGATTGGAGTGGAGAGATTATCTGCCATATGCAATTGCGGTCGAATTGCCATAAATGTCGAAAAACGGGGCATTTTCGACAAAAAAAACTGATTCGACAATGCAATACAGTACTTTTCGTAAAAAAACCTGCCGTTTCAGATTCGACTTTTTGCAATTCGTCATTTTCAAAATTCGACATGTCTGCAATGGTAAAAATGCGGCTTTTCAACAAAAGTATATTCAATTGAAGAATGTCGATTCGACAACAGTGCTTTTCGACAGTCATTTCGTCAATTTCAGTCCGCCTCATTTTGCTGGCGGGATCTTACAAAAATTTAAAAAAAACATGTTTTTTTGATTGCTAATAGCATATCTATTTATATTAGAATGGATTATCTACTTGGTTTGTCTATTTAGGAGCCACAAGTATTATTTAATAGATTTTTTAAAATAATTTTTTTACTGACTAAAATAATATGGAGAGATCAGAGCATGTTTTTCAGTGGGAAGGGGTGGGAATGGGTTAAAAAACCCTGAAAAAAATGCGTAGGGTCCCCCCTCCTAAGCATAACCAGCGTCGGGCTCTTTGAGCCGGTCCTGGTTGTAAAAATACGGGGGGGGAAATGACAGGGGATCCCCCGTATTTTAACAACCAGCACCGGGCTCTGCGTCCTGTCCTGGTGCCAAAAATACGGGGGACAAAACACGTAGGGGTCCCCCATATTTTTCACACCAGCACCGGGCTCCACTAGCTAGAGAGATAATGCCACAGCCGGGGGACACTTTTATACCAGTCCCTGCGGCCGTGGCATTAAACCGGTCCCTGCGGCCGTGGCATTAAATCCCCAACTGGCCGGGGTACCCTGGAGGAGTGGGGACCCCTTAAATCAAGTGGTCCCCCCCTCCAGCCACCCTGCGGCCGTGGCATTATACCAGTCCCTGCGGCCGTGGCATTAAATCCCCAACTGGCCGGGGTACCCTGGAGGAGTGGGGACCCCTTAAATCAAGGGGTCCCCCCCCTCCAGCCACCCTGCGGCCGTGGTATTATACCGGTCCCTGCGGCCGTGGCATTAAATCCCCAACTGGCCGGGGTACCCTGGAGGAGTGGGGACCCGTTAAATCAAGGTGTCCCCCCCTCCAGCCACCCTGCGGCCGTGGCATTATACCGGTCCCTGCGGCCGTGGCATTAAATCCCCAACTGGCCGGGGAACCCTGGAGGAGTGGGGACCCCTTAAATCAAGGGGTCCCCCCCTCCAGCCACCCAAGTGCCAGAGGTGAAGCCCGAGGCTGTCCCCCCCATCCAAGGGCGGCGGATAGGAGGCTGATAGCCAAGTGTAAAAAAAAAAAGAATTTTGTTTTTTGTAGCAGAACTACAAGTCCCAGCAAGCCTCCCCCGCAAGCTGGTACTTGGAGAACCACAAGTACCAGCATGTGGGGGGAAACGGGCCCGCTGGTACCTGTAGTTCTACTGCAAAAAAACAAACAGATAAAAACAGTACACACACACCGTGACAGTAAAACTTTATTACATACATGCACACCGACACACACATACTTACCTATGTTGACACGAAGCAGTCGGTCCTCTTCACCAGTAGAATCCACGGGTTACCTGTAAATAAAATTATACTCACAAAAATCCTGTGTAGATCTGTCCTCTTCTGCTTGTAATCCACGTACTTGGCAAAATAATAAAACGCAAAACCCGATTCACGCACTGAAAGGGGTCCCATGTTTACACATGGGACTCCTTTCCCGGACTGGCGGGACCCCCCGTGACTGCTGTCAAAGAGGGTCCCTTTAGCCAATCAGGGAGCGCCACGTCGTGGCACTCTCCTGATTGGCTGTGCACGTCTGAGCTGTCAGGCGGCGCATAGCACATAGGCGCTCCATTATATTCAATGGTGGGAACTTTGGATACAATGGAGCGCCTATGTGCTACATTGTATCTCGAGTGCGCCGCCTGACAGCTCAGACGTGCACTGCTAATCAGGAGAGTGCCACAACGTGGCGCTCCCTGATTGGCTGAAGGGACCCTCTTTGACAGTAGTCACGGGAGGGTCCCACCAGTCGGGGAAAGGGCCCTTTCAGTGCGTGGATCGGGTTTTGCGTTTTATTATTTTGCCAAGTACGTGGATTACAAACAGAAGAGGACCGATCTACACTGGATTTTTGTGAGCATAATTTTATTTACAGGTAACCCGTGGATTCTACTGGTGAAGAGGACCGAGCCTCGTGTCAACATAGGTAAGTATGTGTGTGTCGGTGTACATGTATGTAATAAAGTTATACTATCATGGTGTGTGTGTGTGTGTGTACTGTTTTTATTTGTTTGTTTTTTTTGCAGTAGAACTACAGGCACCAGGGGGCCCGTTTCCCCCCCGCATGCTGGTACTTGTGGTTCTCCAAGTACCAGCTTGCGGGGGAGGCTTGCTGGGACTTGTAGTTCTGCTACAAAAAACAATATTTTTTTTGTCGCTTGGCTATCAGTCCCCCATCCGCCGCCCTTGGATGGGGGGACAGCCTCAGGTTTCACCCCTGGCCCTTGGGTGGCTGGAGGGGGGGACCCCTTGATTTAAGGGGTCCCCACTCCTCCAGGGTTCCCCGGCCAGGGGTGACTAGTTGGAGATTTAATGCCACGGCCGCAGGGACCGGTATAAAAGTGTCCCCCGGCTGTGGCATTATCTCTCTAGCTAGTGGAGCCCGGTGCTGGTGTGAAAAATACAGGGGACCCCTACGTGTTTTGTCCCCCGTATTTTTTGCACCAGGACCGGACGCAGAGCCCGGTGCTGATTGTTAAAATACGGGGGATCCCCTGTCATTTCCCCCCCCCCCCGTATTTTTACAACCAGGACCGGCTCAAAGAGCCCGAGGCTGGTCATGCTTAGGAGGGGGGTCCCCACGCATTTTTTTTCAGGGTTTTTTAAACACTTTTGTGCCGTCCATGAAGTCGAATCCAGGACGCACACTATTCATCAATTGGTCCGTTTTTCGACAGCGGGACTGTCGAATCCGTTTTTTATTGAATATGTCGAATTCTGGTCCCGGCGGGAGGGTGTCTGTCGAATTGTGTTGAATTAAAAAACGGTCGAATTCCAGCTGGAATTCGACCGCAATTGCATATACCACATGTGTTAGGGATGCCAGTCAGGAGGATATTACAGTAGTCCAGTCTGGAGATAACCAGTGAGTGGATAAGTCTCTTGGTGGCATCCTGGGTGAGAAAGGGTCTGATCCTGGAAATATTTTTGAGATGAAAATGACAGGTTTGTGATAGGTGCTGAATGTGTGATTTGAAGCAGAGGGAGGAGTCAAGGATTACTCCAAGACAGCGCACGTGGGGGCTAGAGGAGATAGTAGTGCCATCTATAGATAATAAAATTGTGGGAGGTGGAGTTGTGTGGGAGGGTGGGAAGATGATCAGCCCAGTCTTAAGGGGGGTATACACGGGAGAGATGTGTGCTGAGCGAACCGCTCAGCACACATCTCTCCCGCCGCTCAGCACAGCGCGATGTATGCTGAGCGATGCGGGGGGAGGACGGGGGCCGCTCATTTCACCCAGCGGGTGAAATGAGCGACCTGCTAGATTGGCCTGCATGCAGGCTCAATCTAGCAGCGGTGATAGCAATGTGCGGGGCCGCACATTGCTGTAGCTGAGGGGGCTACACAAGAGTGATCTGTGCTTAAAATCTAAGCAATCTAGTCAGATTGCTTAGATTTTAAGCATGGATCTCTCCGTGAGTACCCCACTTTAGGCATGGTAAGTTTAAGAAAGCACTGGGACATCCAAGAAGAGATAGCAGAGAGATAGTTGGATACACAAGTAAGGAGAGCAGGAGAGAGGACAGGGGAGGAAAGGTAGACTTACAATATCATCTTTATGCTGATGATACTTTAGTCAAAAGAGCTAATAAGTTCCCCTAAAGAGGATGTATAGAGAGAGAAAAGGAGAGGACCAAGAACAGAGCCTTGGGTGACACCTACAGTTAGTGGAAGTGGGGGGGAAGGTGGAGCCATGAGAGGAAACGGATAAGGGGGGTAATTCCAAGTTGATCGCAGCAGGATTTCTGATAGCAATTGGGCAAAACCATGTGCACTGCAGGGGAGGCAGATATAACATGTGCAGAAAGAGTTAGATTTGGGTGGGTTATTTTATTTCTGTTCAGGGTAAATATTGGCTGCTTTATTTTTACACTGCACATTATATTGCAGATTGAACACACCCCACCCAAATCTAACTCTCTCTGCACGTTATATCTGCCTCCCCTGCAGTGCACATGGTTTTGCCCAATTGCTAACAAAAATCCTGCTGCGATCAACTTGGAATTACCCCCAAGGAATGGTCAGAGAGGTAGGAGGACAGCCAGGAGAGGGCAGTATCACGCAGACCAAGGGAGTGAATGAATTGCAGAAGACGAGGGTGGTCCACAGTGTCAAAAGCAGCAGAGAGGTCAAGGAGAATAAGCAAAGAGTGGCGACCTTTGGATTTAGCAGAGGTCATTGCAGACTTTTGTGAGGGCAGTTTCAGTGGAGAGGAAGGAAGCCAGACTGGAATAGGTCAAGTAGTGAGTGGGAGGAAAGAAAGGCAGTAAGGCGGTTATAGACAATACGCTCAAGGAGTTTGGAGGCAAAAGGAAGGAGAGCGATGGGTTGATAGTTCTAGAAACTGTGTGGATCAAGGGAAGGTTTTTTAAGAATAGGGGAGACGAGTGCATGCTTGAAGGCAGAAGAGACAGTGCCTGATGAGGGAGAGATTGCAGAGGGCAAGATGGAAGCAGGCAGAGAGAGGCAACGGAGGAGCTGGGAGGGGATAGGGTCAAGTGGGGAGATGGAGGAGGGTGAGGAACGGATGAGGGCCATGACATCACCAGATACATGGGAGAAAGATGTCAGAGTTGGTAAGAGGGAAGGGGAGGGGTGGTAAGGGATAGGAGGCAGCTGGTTGCTGATTTTTTGGTGGGATGTGATGTCCTGACGTATGGAGTCATTTTTGGATGTGAAGTGGTAAAGCCAAGAGCAGAGAGTGAGGGGGGAGACGAGGTGGGGGTGGGCAGAGGAGGGAGTTGAGAGTGGCAAAGAGGCGCCGGGGTTTGGAAGACTGGGAGGATATGAGGTTCTTGAAGTATGACTGTTTAGCGAAGGAAAGGGCAGCACTGAATGAAGAGAGCATACTGTAGGTTTGAAATGGTGGAAATCTGCCTTAGAGCGTGATTTCCTCCACTGTCGCTCAGCAGTACATGCGCATTTTTGCAAATATCTGGTGCATTTGGTATGCCAGGGTTGGTGTTGATCTGCAAGAGTGAATAGTGGTTGCTGGAGCGACAGAGTCAAGAGCAGAAGTAAGGGAAGCATTGTATAGGGATGTGGCTTGTTCAGGGCATGAGAGAGACAGTATAGGAGAGTCGTGCAGGGAGGATAGGGAAGTGGTGTCGATAGCCTCAATGTCACGTTTAGTAATGGTAGCCATAGGAAGGAGGTAGAGATGAAGTAGCAGCGAGAGATAAGTTAAAGGAGAGCAAGTGGTGGTCTGAGAGGGGAAATGGGGAGTTGGAAAAATCAGAAATATCACAGCGGTGAGTGAAGACCAAATCCAGTAAACTCCCATTCACACGGGAGGGGGAGGAGGTCCACTGGGAGAGACCGAATGATGATGTAAGGTTAAGGAGTTTAGAGCCAGAGGATTTTGTAGGGATATCAATTGGGATGTTGAAGTTGCCTAAGATAATGGAGGGAATGTCAGAAGAGAGGAAGTGAGGAATCCAGGAAGAAAAGTTGTCAAGAAATTTGGAAGGCATGCCGAGGGGGCGGGAAATGACAACTACTCGTAGATGGACAGGTTGGAAGAGGCGTATAACATGGACCTCAAATGTAGAGAATGTAAGGGATGGTTCTGGGGGGGATGACTTGGTAAGAGTAGCTAGAGGGTAAAAGGATCCCAACACCACTCCATTGGTGACCCCCAGGTCGGGGTGTATGGGAGAATGTGAGGACCCCAGCTGAGAGAGAAGCAGGAGAAGTGGTGTCATAGGGAGTAATCCAGGTTTCTGTAATGGCCAGGAGATGCAGGGAGTTGGAGATGAAAAGGTCATGGGTGGGGACCAGTCTGTTACGAACGTGAGGGAGAAATGCAAATGAGATTATCAGGGTTGCTGTAGCGTTGAGGTGATATTGACTTGGATGGAAGGGATAAAGCGGGCATAGTGTTAGTGCAGGCTTCTGAGCTAGGTGGGGAAACTGCAGGAGGAGGGCAGGGAGGGAATTCAGTGTGATGTAGATGGAAATGAGGTGACATAGGGTGGAGGGAGGGAACTGGGCTGAGTGGTGGGGTAGTAGTGACTGAAAGTGGGGTGACAGTAAGAGAGGGAGAGGGATGGATGGGAAACAGAGGAGGGGAGAGAGTAGGAGATGTAGGAGACTAGGAGTGAGGGATAGATGTGGAAGGAAGGTGCAGAAGAAAGAATTAGGTAAACAAGGGGTGATGGGGAGGGTTGATGTAAACCTGGACATTGTATGGGTGAGGTAAATGGGTGTAAAATAAAATAAAAACTAAAATATAATTATATGTTGGAAAAAGGAGTGGAAACTGTATAATAGAGACAGAGCAGTAGAATTGCAGGAGTTCAGGTAAAAGTACGGTGTTGGTAAACGTGTATTATAGTTGAAAGTAATTGAGTTACAAGTGAAAATTACAGTGAAGATAAGATTGCATTAATTCAGTTTCAAAATAAACTGCTAAAATTGAGAGTGGTTGTGAGAGTAGGGAGAAAGCAATATTCAGACTGGACCTACAAGAATATGTTAAAGCAAAATTACATTGATACAGGTGAGAATTCAGATGTTTTTGGTAAGCTATAAATTTGAGTAGTTGCAGAAGTTGAAAGGTCTTGCAGCATTCCTAACACAGATTTAAGTTATCAGTGTCCAGGTTACTCAGACTGGAGTAGGTTGGTGTGTAGAGTAAGTGGACTCACATTTGTTTGAAAGCTGTCCTTCAGTGGTCCAGATTGTGGGAAGATTGTTCTCCTTCTGTTTAACATCGGTGTAACGTCGTAATTATTTTTAAAATTGTAGCTATCCTTTCAATAATGTCCTTTAAATTAATGGGCACAAACCTCCCTAATGCTCTTTAAGTAATGGGCCAAGCATGTGAATACACTGATTACACCCAAACTCCAGCGAACCCTCCACCAGCAATAGCTAGCCAAAAAACAGTTTTAAGAAAAACAAGTCAACATACAGTACCAGCCATCTAATAGGCCCTACACACTGGGCGATATTACTGAAAGATATGAACGATCTTGTTCATTAATGAACTAGATACCGTTCATATCTTTGAGTGTGGAGGCACCAGCGAAGAACGATGTGTGGCCCCGCGCTCATTCATCGTTGGTGCCCCGTCGCTTGTGCATGCAGGCCAATATGGACGATCTCGTCCATATTTGCCTGCACTGCTATGGAGCCGGGTGACGGGGGGAGTGAAGAAACTCCCCTCCCCCGCCGTCGGGTCACCCATATCCATCGTCGGGCAGCTCAGCGGCGGATCGCATAGTGTGTAGTGCCCATAAGATTTAACAAAGTCATGCCCTCATGCCTATACTCAGGAGATAACATTCCAATTTATCAATAGCAACCCATAATGTGCACAAGCAATTTAATACAAAAGCAGATGCCTAAAGCCCCGTACACACGAGGAGAGATGTGTGCTGAGCGAGGGGCCGGATGGGGGGGGGGGGGGGCGCCGCTCATTTCACCCAGCGGTGAAGTCAGATTGCTTAGAATTTAAGCACTGATCTCTCCGTGTGTACCCCCCTTTATGCCTATGGCACTGCTATAATTCTTATCACCCAATTTGCTAACTAGTATTTCAGTGCAATCAGTAGTGATAAACTGCAGCTCTCATTTTCAATATACCTAAGCAAGTATATTTCACAAGCAGTCATTTGGTTGAAATGTTCTGCAGGAGGGTAGTAGATGAATTTACCTGTTGACGTTGTCTGCCCAGGGGTGATACATTTCTTTAATGTTCCCCACCATATAGGAGTGCTCCCAGAGTGACAAGAAAGTGGGTGCCGTCTCATGTAGACATGCCCCCATTTTCAGTGGACCTGACCATCTTTTTGCCCACGCACACAGTACCACTAAGAAATGTTGTCTACTTGCTCCACTAAGCTGCAATTGTCAGATGCAGTTATTGTGTGACTGTAATACATAGGGGTATATGCAATTGCCGGCGAATCGCGGCAATTTTTCGCCCGTTTTTTAATTCGACACAATTCGACCGTCGAATTCCGGCAGGTGGGTGCCGGAATTCTACATATTCAATAAAAAACGGATTTGACAGTCCCGCTGTCGAAAAACGTCCGATTTGACGGATTTTGATTAGATTTTTTTTTAAAAATTAAAAACGGGAAAAAACCCGAAAAAAAATTGCGTGGGGTCCCCCCTCCTAAGCATAACCAGCCACGGGCTCTTCGAGCCGGTCCTGGTTCTAAAAATCCGGGGGAAAAACTGACAGGGGATCCCCCGTATTTTTAATACCAGCACCGGGCTCTGCGCCTGGTGCTGGTGCAAAAAATACGGAGGACAAAAAGAGCAGGGGTCCCCCGTATTTTTTACACCAGCACCGGGCTCCACTAGCTGGGTAGATAATGCCACAGCCGGGGGTCACTTTTATACAGCGCCCTGCGGCCGTGGCATTAAATACGCAACTAGTCACCCCTGGCCGGGGTACCCTGGAGGAGTGGGAACCCCTTCAATCAAGGGATCCCCCCCTCCAGCCACCCAAGGGCCAGGGGTGAAGCCCGAGGCTGTCCCCCCCCATCCAAGGGCTGCGGATGGGGGGCTGATAGCCTTTTGAAAAATGAAAGAATATTGTTTTTTACAGTAGTACTACAAGTCCCAGCAAGCCTCCCCCGCAACCACAAGTACCAGCATGCAGGAGAAAAACGGGCCCGCTGGTACCTGTAGTTCTACTGGAAAAAAAAGACCCAAATAAAAACAGGACACAGACACCGTGAAAGTAAAAGTTTATTTCATACATGCCGACACATACATACTTACCTATGTTGACCCACCGACTGCCACGTCTCCAATGTCGCCGACGATCTGGGGTACCTGTGAATAAAATTATACTCACCTGATCCAGTGTCCTGGTCTTTTATTATAATCCACGTACTTGGCAACAAAAAAAAAACGAACACCCGGACCAGGCGGACTGAAAGGGGTCCCATGTTTACACATGGGACCCCTTTCCCCGAATGCAGAGACCCCCCGTGACTCCTGTCACAGAAAGGTCCCTTCAGCCAATCAGGAAGCGCCACTTCGTGGCACTCACCTGATTGGCTCTGTGCGTCTAAGCTCAAGCGCGCATTGCACAGCCCCTCCATTACTTTCAATGGTGGGAACTTTGCGGTCAGCGGTGAGGTCACCCGCGGTCAGCGGCTGACCGCGGGTAACCCCACCGCTGACCGCAAAGTTCCCACCATTGAAACTAATGGAGGGAGCTGTGCGATGCGCTGTCTGCCAGCTCAGACGCGCATACAGCCAATCAGGAGAGTGCCACGAAGTGGCGCTTCCTGATTGGCTGAAGGGACCTTTCTGTGACAGGAGTCACGGGGGGTCTCTGCATTCGGGGAAAGGGGTCCCATGTGTAAACATGGGACCCCTTTCAGTCCGCCTGGTCCGGGTGTTCGTTTTTTTTTTTTTTTTGCCAAGTACGTGGATTATAATAAAAGACCAGGACACTGGATCAGGTGAGTATAATTTTATTCACAGGTACACCGTGGATTCTACTTGGACAAGTGGACAGAGGTCGGCGTGTGAACATAGGTAAGTATGTGTGTGTCGACATGTGTGAAATAAAGTTTTACTCTCACGGTGTGCGTGTCCTGTTTTTATTTGGGTATTTTTCTCCCGCATGCTGGTACTTGTGGTTCACCAAGTACCAGCTTGCGGGGGTGGCTTGCTGGGACTTGTTGTACTACTGGAAAAAAACAATATTCTTTCATTTTTCAAAAGGCTATCAGCCCCCCATCCGCAGCCCTTGGATGGGGGGGACAGCCTCGGGCTTCACCCCTGGCCCTTGGGTGGCTGGGGGGGGACCCCTTGATTGAAGTGGTCCCCACTCCTCCAGGGTACCCCGGCCAGGGGTGACTAGTTGGGTATTTAATGCCACTGCCGCAGGGCGCTGTATAAAAGTGACCCCCGGCTGTGGCATTATCTGTCCAGCTAGTGGAGCCCGGTGCTGGTGTAAAAAATACGGGGGACCCCTACGCTTTTTGTCCCCCGTATTTTTTGCACAAGCACCAGGCGCAGAGCCCGGTGCTGGTTTTAAAAATACGGGGGATCCCCTGTAAGTTTTTCCCCCAGATTTTTAGAACCAGGACCGGCTCGAAGAGCCCGAGGCTGGTTATGCTTAGGAGGGGAGACCCCACGCATTTTTTTTTTTCAGATTTTTACCAATCCATTAAAAAAAAATAATAATAATAATTTTTTTAAAAATATATAAATAATACTTGTGCCTCCAAAATAGACAAACCAAGTACCTAATCCCTTCTAATATAAATAAATATGCTATTACCAATTTAAAAAACCCCCAAAAAAACCATGTTTTTAAAAAAATTTATTAGATTCCGCCAGCAAAGTGTGGCGGATTGAAAATGACGAATTTACTGTCTAAAAGCACTGTTGTCGAATTTACAATCTTCAATTGAACATACTTTTGTCGAATTGCCGCATTTGTACCATTGCAGAAATGTCAAATTTGACAAATGTCGAATTTCAAAAAGTCGAATTTGGAAAGTCCGTTTTTTTGACGAAAAGTACTGAATTGCATTGTCGCATTTTTTTTTGGGCGAAAATGTCCCGTTTTTCGACATTTTCGGGAATTCGACCGCAATTGCATATACCCCATACAGGCAATGCAGTAAAGGTCACTTGTCCCAAATGTTATACTGTAATACAGAAGTGATGCATTGCTAATAATATATGTATAAACTCCCATAAATAATATCTGCGCTCTGGGCCCGATTCACAGATGGGCGCAATGGCGATGTCTAATTCAGAAGAGCCAGTGTGCATGTTATACGTCGCACTGCGCATATTCCTTTATGGTCTTGAGACAGCGGTCGCTGTGAGGACTTATTTGGAAAGTGACAAGCAGGGAGCATTTGTGGACGGCAACGGGTAACAACTCAAATGCAGGCGTGTCGCAATTATTTGTAGGGCCTCACAGCTTGCTCCTGCAATCCCGCATGCAGTTACAATGATTCCTGCATTTACGTCATACCCTCCAACTGTACCTTTTTGGCCGGTACAGTACCGGTTTTTATTGTCTGTACTGGCCAAAACGGGTTTCAGCATCTCCCATTTCTATTGAAGCCTATGGGAACGTTGCTTAGCCACACACCCTTTACCCATGACCACACCCCCTTCACTTATTTGTACCGACTTTCAGCTTGGGAGAGTTGGAGGGTATGTTACTTTTACCGCCCATGCTGCGCGACCGTAGGATTACACAGAAGGCTGATGCATTAGAATGTAAGCTCTCACGAGCAGGGCCCTCAACCCCTCATGTGCTTATCCTTCTCTTAGTTAAACCTTCTTCACTGGCACCTATCCCCGCACTTTTCTGCTACCCTGATACGTATGTCAGTGTCGTCTGCCGCTGTGGTTATGTTTAGTTACCCTGTATTTGTCCTATATTGTCTTCATCTGTAAGTCACTATTTTCCCATTTTGATTATTTTGTTTAAGTACTCTGTAATCCGGCACTGCGGAACCCTTGTGGTGCCATATAAATAAAGGGATCCGGTCTGAAGATCGACAATGTTTAGGTCGACAGGGTCTCTAGGTCGACATGTTCTAGGTCGACAGGTCAAAAGGTCGACATGAGTTTTTCACATTTATTTTTTCCTTTTTTTGAACTTTTTCATACTTAAGGATCCACGTGGACTACGATTGGAACGGTAATCTGTGCCGAGCGAAGCTTTGCTCACCATGCGAGGGGACACGGTACACTAATTGGGGTTCCCGGTCACTCTACGAAGAAAACGACACCAAAAGAAAAAAAAAAGCTCATGTCAACCTTTTGACCTGTCGACCTAGAAACACTGTCGACCTTCCAACCTTGTCGACCTAGTGACTGTCGACCTAAACATTGTTGACCTAGACAGTGTCGATCTAATGATCCACACCCATAAATAAAGAATAATAATAATGATCATGCATCTGATATCCTCTCCTTGTACACAAGCAGCGAATCTCTGGCACTTTCAGTTGGTGTCTCACTATAAATCCTGGCGGTTGTAACGTTTATTTTACACTGCACGTTACATCTGCCCCACCTGCAGTGCAGCATGGTGTTGCACCGATACTTTATTTTTTTTACTCTACTTACAAATCAGAATCAGGCCCTAGCCTAGACGGATTATGCGTACATCTCTGGATCAGGTCCTTAGTATTAAGAGTCGGCAAGGTTGTGTGCACAGCAGTCCTGACCAGAGGGCCTGTGAATATACGGGTGGCTACGGTGCTGGAGCCGGGCGAGTTATATCATGTCGTCACGCCGGCTCCAGGAAGTGCAGCGTTGCATGACTGAACCCTGTAGAGGAGTACGGATGGCCAGTCAGAGCAAGCTTCGGCTTACACAGGCCAGCCAAGGGCTGCGACCATCGCGACTGTGTCTTATGCTGCATTCACACTTTAATTACAGCATCCCTGTGGATGAATCAGGCCCAAAGACGCAGCGGCTGTGTGATCTATATCCATCTCTGAATCAGCCCCTCAGACAAAAACAGTTCATCAAAAATTGTATTTCGTTTGTTTAATCTAAGGCACAGCACACAATGACATTTTACAGTCTGTAACTTCCGGAAGCTCAATCACTGGGCTTGATTACTTCAGCGCTATCATAAATTTAGTATATACGCAAGTAATACCATGATCCCCCCTTGACTCATTATATTTCCTCTGGTTTTTTTCAGTAATAGACTCATTTTCCTGTTAGTACCTCCTCATACATGTCAGGATTGCCAATCTTCTCTATGACACTAAGCAGAATAATTATCCGAGTAAGAGGTACTGTATGTCAGGCTTTAGCTGAAGTCTCCTGTTAGAGTGAGTGCAGTCGCTTTGTAACGCTATCTACGGCTTCATTTATACGAAGATTATAAAAAGACAGAAAATAAGATTCGTTATCTAGAAGCAGAACATAAGTGTTGTATGTATGCCGCTGGCATTTTACAGTGGTATCACTGATCCAGATTATTATGTTCTCTTAATAAGGGACTTACGATAGGTAATGCAATGCGTTGCCACGGGAGCCACTCAGGGCCGTCTTAACAGAAGTGAAGGCCCCAGGGCAAAGAAATGCACTGGGCCCCTACCCACCCTCCAGCGGTAGGGTTGGGGGGTGCTATCAGCGGCAGCTTTCATGTCTGGCGGCCGTAGGGGTGTTCTATCTTCCGCTCAGCACGTAGGACCTTTATTGCACAGATAGTGGGGGATGAGGCTGGAGGGAGAACACTAAACTGTAGAAGTGGCCATTGGGCTGAATGAAGAGGCCCCGGAACATGACTCCCAGGGTGGTAGGGGGTGTTTAATACGCAGGGGAGGGGTGGATAGTGGAGTAGGCTTAATATTCATCATTTTCCGGTGGGAGGGCATCTTGCTTGACTGCAGATATCTCCAGTTCCTGGAAATAGATTTCTTAGCTTTCTGGAGGTACTGGGGACTTGGGGATCAGAGTTCAAGAGGAGTCAGAACAATAAACTGACAAAAATATAAAACTGCATATCAGGCGTGTGGAGCTGGAGCAGGGACCAGCCGCTGGAAGGATGATATCTCTGGTTCTGGGCATAGTAGAGACAAGCTGCCAGTCAGACAGAACAATATATATCTGGCAGGGAAGAGCAATTAAAAGGCTCGGGTGGGAACCACTGCTTTAAAGTCAGATATCTCCAGTTCCCCATCGCCGATTTTCAAAAACCTGGTACCCCTGGAAAAAGGGGAGCCTCGGCTATCAAACTAGGGCCCTTATACTCCTGCGGCCCTTGGACAAGTGCTGAGACCATATGAAAAGACGGCCCTGGAGCCACTCACAAAGCAGAATGTGGTCTTGGACCTCGGCAGACAGATGTGCAAATTTGCACATTGTACCTGATTCAGAGATGGACCCAGTGCAATGTTCCTGATATTGAGCAATTATTTGGTACTGCATATGCGTGCAAGGTCCTGAAAACCCTTACTGTGCACGCACAAACCCAAATATTCAATGGCGTTCTGTATTGCGTACAGCATCACTAATGCTTGAGAAGGGGTTTGCAATCCCTGAGTGTTTCAGGGTGGAGATTGGGAGGTGGCATAAAGTAACCTCAAAAAGGGCTGTTGTATGAGTGTTACGGGGGCGTCATGGGTGTGTGTGGGATCACTGCCGCACTCCCAATCATGAATCCAATGCTTCACAGCTCATGTTTACTTGGATTGAGAAGAGTAGCTAGAGTAGACCGTAGGCTACTGCAAATGCCAATAGTGCAACCGTTGTTGAGCCGATGTTGGAATGTTTACAATCTCCATAGCAATTGCACATACCCCAGAGCCTGAAAGTGGGCGTCTCCACACTACTCGTACACTCCAGAGCAAAGAGAAGTCTGAGATCAGCATTTGCATATTTCCTCAACCGCTATTGGGAGTCAGACCCATAATTAAGTCTGCTGTACATCCACATATTGCGAGAGCAATAATTTGGTGATGCAGTGGGTGTGGGGGGGGGGGCGCCGGGGGAATCATGCCTCCTGCTGCATTACAGATCCGAACTGCATCCACGGACACAGTATCGTATCATGTCCTTGGCCGGTTGTTTGACCTATGGGGTCATGCAAGCCGGCCGCTGCGGCCCCAAACTGTCAATCACTGACAGTGTGATGCCTTCCTGTGTCCGTTGTAACGGGACTCGTTCGCGCATGCGCAGAGTGGGTCCTGCACATGCAAAAAGTACAGATAATCAGTACATTGCTACAGACTACGCAACTCCAATCACACCTGAATTACCCCCATTGGGCCTAACTCAGATCCCGTCAGATATGATTCACATAGCGTAATGTACCGATGTTCAGTACTTTGCACATGTGCAGTATGGGTCCTGCATCTTTGGACGCACTGTGGCTGCAGACATGAAGAGATTGACAGTCTGCAGCCATTTGGGGGTGGCGATGTCTCCATTGGAAGATGAAGATTTCCTGGCCTCTTTGTAGGAACTGCGGCAGCCGGTAAGCGCGACCCCATGGGTCACGCAACCAGCCGAACGTGTCGCAGGTGGTCCGATGGTGCATCCTGGGACACAGCATGGTTCACTAATGCAAGCAGGATGCATCTACTTGTATCAGACGCCTCGGGCTGCATTACTATACCGGTACACAGAAGCAGCAGCGATACAAGACGCAGTAATGCCTCCTCCAGCCACATCCGATGAAGGCCCATTCTGCAGACATCACCCATCGAAACATGCACTTGCCCTGTGGCAGCTGCTGTTTGTCAGTCCAAGTATGGACTGTGTGCGCTGTTCTGCATCTATGTGCGCGCCCGCTTTCAGTGACATGCCGTTTACGCATAAGACGCTCCGTGCATATTAGCCACCCCTCCTGTTACCTCCCAGTCACCATCCACGAGCACCCCTTACATTTATGCTGCCATGCTTCTGAATATGTACTGTGACTCTGTAAGAATAAACGGGACGCATGCGCGGCGCGACTCTGAAGCATGTGCAGGTGAAACACGCGGCTCCGCTGCATCTGTCATCGCCATTGCGTCCGACTCACAATCAGGTCCATGATGCCTCTTCCTTACAAATTATACCTGGATGAAGATTGCATGAAAATATGTTAAACACTGTGCTGCTTTTGCTTAAAAAAACAAAACATAAGTGAAATTTACTAAGAATCATGTTGGGCTGCCATTCATGATCGCCCCTTGTCACTGGAACATCTTGCGCTGCAAATGATATATTTACTAACCAGTGGCGGATCTTGCCACGGGCAAGCAGGACTTTTGTCCGGGGCGCCGCCTTCCGGAGGGCGCAGGCACCATCCGGAGAGTGACGCACCATGGCAAGATCCGCCACTGTGCAGAGTGCCCCCCAGCAGTGTCCCCGCGCTGTGCCTCCCCCCGCTGTGAGAAGGGAACGCGTCTAGTTTCCCTTCATGGCGCTGGTCCCCCCCTCTGTGAAGGGAATCAGACGCTAAGTGTCTAGTTTCCCTTCATGGAGAGGACCTTTGCTGTGCGGTGCGCGATGATGTCATCGCGCACCGCACAGCATTGTAGCTCAGAAGCTAGGGGTCATAATTGACCTCTAGTGCCTATGCTGTGCTATGGGGGAGACGTCATGACTGACGTCTCTCCCATAGATCCGAGGAGAAGAGCGGCGCCGGGGGAAGGTCTGCAGGTCTGGAATCAGGAGCGGGGTATAGTAAGTATACTTTGTTTGTTTTGTTTTTTATTTCCTTTCAGCGGCGCTACAAATGACGTGACTGACCACGCACTCGCATTAAGCCACACCCCTAACTTTTGCCCGGGGCGCCACAAGGGCAAGAACCGGCCCTGTTACTAACAATCATGTTGGGCTGAATGGTGTTGTCTGATGGCGATAGGAATTGTTGGGAGGTGGGAATGTAGCTGCAATAAAGCAGTGTTTCTCTGACGTCCTAGTGGATGCTGGGAACTCCGAAAGGACCATGGGGAATAGCGGCTCCGCAGGAGACTGGGCACAACTAAAGAAAGCTTTAGGTCACCTGGTGTGCACTGGCTCCTCCCACTATGACCCTCCTCCAAGCCTCAGTTAGATTTTGTGCCCGGCCGAGGTTGGATGCACACTAGGGGCTCTCCTGAGCTTCTAAAAGAAAGTATAGAATTAGGTTTTTTATTTTACAGTGAGACCTGCTGGCAACAGGCTCACTGCAACGAGGGACTAAGGGGAGAAGAAGCGAACCTACCTGCTTGCAGCTAGCTTGGGCTTCTTAGGCTACTGGACACCATTAGCTCCAGAGGGATCGACCGCATGGAACTGGCCTTGGTGTTCAGTCCCGGAGCCGCGCCGCCGTCCCCTTTACAGAGCCAGAAGCAAGAAGAGGTCCGGAAAATCGGCGGCAGAAGACATCAGTCTTCACCAAGGTAGCGCACAGCACTGCAGCTGTGCGCCATTGCTCCTCATACACACTTCACACTGCGGTCACTGAGGGTGCAGGGCGCTAGGGTGGGGCGCCCTGAGCAGCAATAAAAACACCTTGGCTGGCAAAAATATCACAATATATAGCCCCAGAGGCTATATATGTGGTAAATACCCCTGCCAGAGTCCATAAAATAGCGGGAGAATAGTCCGCGAAAAAGGGGCGGAGCTATCTCCTTCAGCACACTGGCGCCATTTCTCCCTCACAGCTCTGCTGGAAGGAAGCTCCCTGGCTCTCCCCTGCAGTCTACACTACAGAAAAAGGGTAAAAAAGAGAGGGGGGGGGCACTAAATTTAGGCGCAGTATATATAACAGCAGCTATAGGGGACATAATTCAGTTAGTCCCTGCTTTATATAGCGCTCTGGTGTGTGCTGGCATACTCTCACTCTGTCTCCCCAAAGGGCTTTTGTGGGTCCTGTCCTCTGTTAGAGAATTCCCTGTGTGTGTGCGGTGTGTCAGTACGGCTGTGTCGACATGTTTGATGAGGATAATGATGTGGAGGAGGAGCAGATGCCTATAGAAGGGATGTCACCCCCTGCGGGGCAGACACCTGAGTGGATGGGCTTATGGAAAGAATTGAGTGCACGTATAGACTCTTTACATAAAAAATTTGACGACATGCCAAATGCGGGACAGCCGGCTTCTCAGCTCGTGCCTGTCCAGGCGTCTCAAAGGCCATCGGGGGCTCTAAAACGCCCGCTACCTCAGATGGCAGATGCAGATGTCGGCACGGATGCTGACACCAGTGTCGACGACGATGAGTCTAGTCTAATGTCCACTAAGGCCATTCGTTGCATGATTGAAGCAATGAAAGAAGTGTTACAAATTTCTGATATAAACCCAGGTACCACTAAAAAGGGTATTATGTTTGGGGAGAAAAAACTACCCGTGGTTTTTCCCCCATCAGAAGAATTAAATGAAGTGTGTGAAGAAGCGTGGGCTTCCCCTGATAAGAAATTGGTAATCTCTAAGAAGTTACTAATGGCGTTCCCTTTCCCGCCAGAGGATAGGTCACGTTGGGAGACACCCCCTAGGGTGGATAAAGCGCTCACACGTTTGTCTAAAAAGGTGGCACTACCGTCTCCGGATACGGCTGCCCTCAAGGAACCTGCTGATAGAAAGCAGGAGGCGATCCTGAAGTCTGTATATACACACTCAGGCATTATACTTAGACCAGCTATTGCGTCAGCATGGATGTGCAGTGCTGCCGCTGCGTGGTCAGATTCCCTGTCAGAAAATATTGACACCCTAGACAGGGACACTATTCTGCTAACCATAGAGCATATAAAAGACTCAGTCTTATACATGAGAGATGCACAGAGGGAGATCTGCCGGCTGGCATCTAAAATAAGTGCATTATCCATTTCTGCTAGGAGAGGCTTATGGACTCGCCAGTGGACAGGGGATGCAGATTCAAAAAGGCACATGGAAGTTTTGCCTTATAAGGGTGAGGAGTTATTTGGGGATGGTCTCTCGGACCTAGTTTCCACAGCAACTGCTGGAAAGTCAGCATTTTTACCCCATGTTCCCTCACAGCCTAAAAAGGCGCCGTTTTATCAGGTACAGTCCTTTCGGACTCAGAAAAACAGGCGTGGAAAAGGCGGGTCCTTTCTGTCCAGAGGCAGAGGTAGGGGAAAAAGGCTGCAACAAACAGCAGGTTCCCAGGAGCAAAAGTCCTCCCCCGCTTCTTCCAAGTCCGCCGCATGAAGGAGGGGCTCCACAGGCGGAGCCAGGTATGGTGGGGGGCCGCCTCAAAAATTTCAGCGATCAGTGGGCTCGCTCACAGGTGGATCCCTGGATCCTGCAAATAGTATCTCAAGGGTACAAACTGGAATTCGAGGCGTCTCCACCCCACCGGTTCCTAAAATCTGCCTTGCCGATTACTCCTTCAGACAGGGAGGCTGTGCTAGCGGCAATTCACAAGCTGTATTCCCAGCAGGTGATAATCAAGGTGCCCCTACTTCAACAAGGACGGGGTTACTATTCCACACTGTTTGTGGTACCGAAACCGGACGGTTCGGTGAGACCCATTTTAAATTTGAAATCCTTAAACACATACATAAAAAAATTCAAGTTCAAGATGGAATCGCTCAGGGCGGTTATTGCAAGCCTGGACGAGGGGGATTACATGGTATCACTGGACATCAAGGATGCTTACCTGCATGTCCTCATTTACTATCCTCACCAGGAGTACCTCAGATTTGTGGTACAAGATTGCCATTACCAATTCCAGACGCTGCCGTTTGGACTGTCCACGGCACCGAGGGTGTTTACCAAGGTAATGGCGGAAATGATGATACTCCTTCGAAAAAAGGGAGTTTTAATTATCCCGTACTTGAACGATCTCCTGATAAAGGCGAGGTCCAAGGAGCAGTTGTTGGTGGGAGTAGCACTATCTCAGGAGGTGCTACACCAGCACGGTTGGATTCTGAATATTCCAAAATCACAGCTGGTTCCGACGACACGTCTACTGTTCCTGGGTATGATTCTGGATACAGTCCAGAAAAACGTGTTTCTCCCGGAGGAGAAAGCTAAGGAGCTGTCATCTCTAGTCAGAGACCTCCTGAAACCAAAACAGGTATCGGTGCACCACTGCACGCGGGTCCTGGGAAAGATGGTGGCTTCTTACGAAGCAATTCCTTTCGGCAGGTTCCATGCCAGAATCTTTCAGTGGGACCTGTTGGACCAATGGTCCGGATCGCATCTTCAGATGCATTGCCTAATAACCCTGTCTCCAAGAACCAGGGTGTCTCTGCTGTGGTGGCTGCAGAGTGCTCATCTTCTAGAGGGCCGCAGATTCGGCATACAGGACTGGGTCCTGGTGACCATGGATGCCAGCCTTCGAGGCTGGGGGGCAGTCACACAGGGAAGAAACTTCCAAGGACTATGGTCGAGTCAGGAGACTTCCCTACACATAAATATTCTGGAACTAAGGGCCATTTACAATGCCCTAAGTCAGGCAAAATCCCTGCTTCTACACCAGCCGGTACTGATCCAGTCAGACAACATCACGGCAGTCGCCCATGTAAATCGACAGGGCGGCACAAGAAGCAGGATGGCAATGGCAGAAGCCACAAGGATTCTCCGATGGGCGGAAAATCACGTACTAGCACTGTCAGCAGTGTTCATTCCGGGAGTGGACAACTGGGAAGCAGATTTTCTCAGCAGGCACGACCTCCACCCGGGAGAGTGGGGACTTCATCCAGAAGTCTTCACACTGATCGTAAATCGATGGGAACGGCCACAGGTGGACATGATGGCGTCCCGCCTAAACAAAAAACTAGAGAGATATTGCGCCAGGTCAAGGGACCCTCAGGCGATAGCTGTGGACGCTCTAGTGACACCGTGGGTGTACCAGTCAGTTTATGTGTTCCCTCCTCTGCCTCTCATACCAAGGGTACTGAGAATAATAAGAAAACGAGGAGTAAGAACAATACTCGTGGTTCCGGATTGGCCAAGACGAGCGTGGTACCCGGAACTTCAAGAGATGATATCAGAGGACCCATGGCCTCTGCCGCTCAGACAGGACCTGCTACAGCAGGGGCCCTGTCTGTTCCAAGACTTACCGCAGCTGCGTTTGACGGCATGGCGGTTGAACGCCGGATCCTGAAGGAAAAGGGCATTCCGGAGGAAGTCATTCCTACGCTGATTAAAGCCAGGAAAGATGTTACTGCAAAGCATTATCACCGCATATGGCGGAAATATGTTGCTTGGTGTGAGGCCAAAAAGGCCCCAACAGAGGAATTTCAACTAGGTCGATTTCTGCACTTCCTACAAGCAGGAGTGACTATGGGCCTGAAATTAGGCTCCATTAAGGTACAGATCTCGGCTCTGTCGATTTTCTTCCAGAAAGAACTAGCTTCACTACCTGAAGTTCAGACATTTGTGAAAGGAGTGCTGCATATTAAGCCCCCGTTTGTGCCTCCAGTGGCACCTTGGGATCTCAACGTGGTGTTGAGTTTCTTAAAATCACATTGGTTTGAGCCGCTTAAAACCGTGGATCTAAAATATCTCACGTGGAAAGTGGTCATGTTATTGGCCTTGGCTTCGGACAGGCGTGTGTCAGAATTGGCGGCTTTGTCGTGTAAAAGCCCTTATCTGATTTTTCCATATGGATAGGGCGGAATTGAGGACTCGTCCCCAGTTTCTCCCTAAGGTGGTATCAGCTTTTCACTTGAACCAACCTATTGTGGTGCCTGCGGCTACTAGGGACTTGGAGGATTCCAAGTTACTGGACGTAGTCAGGGCCTTGAAAATGTATGTTTCCAGGACGGCTAGAGTCAGGAAAACTGACTCGCTATTTATCCTGTATGCACCCAACAAACTGGGTGCTCCTGCTTCTAAGCAGACTATTGCTCGCTGGATTTGTAGCACAATTCAGCTGGCGCATTCTGCGGCTGGACTGCCGCATCCTAAATCAGTAAAAGCCCATTCCACAAGGAAGGTGGGCTCATCTTGGGCGGCTGCCCGAGGGGTCTCGGCTTTACAACTTTGCCAAGCTGCTACTTGGTCAGGGGCAAACACGTTTGCAAAATTCTACAAATTTGATACCCTGGCTGAGGAGGACCTGGAGTTCTCTCATTCGGTGCTGCAGAGTCATCCACACTCTCCCGCCCGTTTGGGAGCTTTGGTATAATCCCCATGGTCCTTTCGGAGTTCCCAGCATCCACTAGGACGTCAGAGAAAATAAGATTTTACTCACCGGTAAATCTATTTCTCGTAGTCCGTAGTGGATGCTGGGCGCCCATCCCAAGTGCGGATTGTCTGCAATACTTGTACATAGTTATTGTTAACTAAAGGGTTATTGTTGAGCCATCTGTTGAGAGGCTCAGTTGTTTTCATACTGTTAAACTGGGTATAGTATCACGAGTTATACGGTGTGATTGGTGTGGCTGGTATGAGTCTTACCCGGGATTCAAAATCCTTCCTTATTATGTCAGCTCGTCCGGGCACAGTGTCCTAACTGAGGCTTGGAGGAGGGTCATAGTGGGAGGAGCCAGTGCACACCAGGTGACCTAAAGCTTTCTTTAGTTGTGCCCAGTCTCCTGCGGAGCCGCTATTCCCCATGGTCCTTTCGGAGTTCCCAGCATCCACTACGGACTACGAGAAATAGATTTACCGGTGAGTAAAATCTTATTTTTTGTTGCATGGAACAGTGAGATCCATGCAGGCTTTTGTGTTTTAAGTGATTTAAAGGGTTAATTTTCAGAGAAAAACAGCACAACTCCATCCCCCTCCTCCAAATATATAACCAGCACTGGGCTGTATGAGCCAGTCCTGGTTAAGGAAATACGGGGAGACGTGGCATGGGGGTCCCCCCGTGTTGCAGTGAATACATAAGCGTACATTTCTGAATCAGGCCCACGACCGCAGACCAGGAATACTGCGCAGCTGGAGAGCATAAAGGGCCTTCAGAGTACATGATGTGAAACTCCAATTATCTCAAGCACTTGTGTATAGTGTGAGATGGTTTGTGTGTCATTGGGGGTCCATAAAAACACAGTGATGAAGCCTATGACACAGCTCAGTAAGTGTGGGGGAATCCATAGAGATACAGCGCCGCACTCTGCCGCTAATGGCCCTCATCGCTGTAAGGGCTGTGCAGAACTGATAGAAATGTCTATACAACTCCCAATTCAGTTGCGGTATGAATGGTCGACAATGTTAAGGTCGACCACGATTGGGCAACACTGATGTGGTCAACATGTGCAAAGGTCGATACGTGAAAGGTCAACACATGAAAAGGTCGACATGGCTTTTTTAACTGTTTTTGGTGTAATTTTTTCTGTAACATGAACAGGAACCCCAATTAGTGTACCGCGTCCTCTTGCATGGCGAGCGAGCGGGCAAGGTGCCTCGCTGAGCTAGGCACAGGTTACTATTCCCAGTCATAGTCCACGTGGATGGTAAAGTATGAAAGAGTCAGATTTTTTTTTTAAAAAGCCATGTCGGCCTTTCATGTGTCAACCATTTCCATGTGTTGACAATTTGTCCATGTCGACCAACAGTGGTCGACCTAATGAGTGTCGACCTTAACATTGTCGACCATCTGAACGGATACCAATTCCCATGTATCACTCATGCATAGGACGCAAACACCCGTTACTCCCTTTTATACAGCAGCTGCAACTTTTACTTATTGCTACTGCACGAGTGCACCACCAGTTCACACGCACCCTTAGCTATGCCGACTGAGTTGCATTCAATGCTGACGACTTGCTGCGACACCATGGCGTCTTGGGGCAGGTGAGAGCGGTATCAGTACAGTAAGGACGTCCCAGCTGACCACTGAAAAGACACATATGCCCCTATCTGTAGGTGGATCATTTGGGGCTGCTCGGCCCGATACAAAATATGATGCTGATGTTCGGCTGCCCCATCTGATTGGCTAAATGCCTCCTTAAACCCTTCCATTTATGCTAATAGAACAGAAATATTCCTTCTTTATTCATCACGCCAATAAAGCATATTGCCACACTATCTATTAAAGGGGGGATGGTGGCATATATTCTCTAACAATATATATGTTCATGTTAGAGAATATATGCATAGATGCTGCTTACATGAAGTTTTAAAATAAGTGTTTTCTTATTTGGAACTTTGTTACACTTTACGAATAAAGAAATATATATTATTTAGAAATAGATCAATATAATATGTTTTGATACATTATTATTATTATTATTATTATTATTATTAATAATAAATAAATTGCCCTGAACACTGAACAGTCAACTGGTGATATGTTGAGCACAAGGCGCCACCTTGTGGTAACAGAACAGATTACTTTCACTTGTGAACACTGGAGTTTGCATTTGTCTGTTACACTCTGTGTAAAGGGTTGTGGACCTGTCTGCATCCATTATGTAGTTTGACACCACCTACCATTCTTTTTTTATTATTTCAATACAATGAGGATATCTGTTTCAATCTTACAAAATCATCAATATTTATATAACAAACATTTACATTTGATGCATGCTTAACAGCTGTGTTTGGTGCTGAGCTGGGCATATGCCCGCCTGCCAGAGCATTAAATGTTACGGCGCATGCTCATACGCTTGGAGAGGTGGAATGGAGGAGGGAAGGGATGTAATTGTAAAGTGAGGCAGACCAGCATAAAAATGCAGACATGCCTGCCAGTAGCTTGTCACTTGCCCTGGAGGGTCAATAGTCTCACAGGAACGCCTGGGAGTTATTTTTTTTATTTTTTTCCATCAGTCGTTTTCTTTTTTTCTTCTTTTTTTAAAGAAAGCTAATGAACAATGGGCACTGCACATATATACATTAATAGTTTCTTATATAGCGCAGCAAATTCCGTTGCACTTTACAATTGTACATAATGATAAAACAAAACTGGGTAATAACAAATAGTCATAGAGGTAGGAAGGACCTGTTCACAAGCTTACAATCTATAGGGAAATAGGCATGGATACATAAGGATAGGTGCTATCTATTGCATAGCTGTCCACTGGATTGCAAAGGTTTTAGGTGGGCAGCCTGATATGACATCACAGCAATGATGAACCAGGGTCAGAAGGAAAGGAAAGTGAAGAAAGAGAAAAAATAAGAATTTACTCACCGGTAATTCTATTTCTCGTAGTCCGTAGTGGATGCTGGGAACTCCGTAAGGACCATGGGGAATAGCGGGCTCCGAAGGAGGCTGGGCACTCTAGAAAGATCTTAGACTACCTGGTGTGCACTGGCTCCTCCCACTATGACCCTCCTCCAAGCCTCAGTTAGGTACTGTGCCCGGACGAGCGTACACAATAAGGAAGGATTTTGAATCCCGGGTAAGACTCATACCAGCCACACCAATCACACCGTACAACTCGTGATATGAAACACAGTTAACAGTATGAAACAATAGAGCCTCTCAACAGATGGCTCAACAATAACCCGATTTAGTTAACAATAACTATGTACAAGTATTGCAGATAAACCGCACTTGGGATGGGCGCCCAGCATCCACTACGAGAAATAGAATTACCGGTGAGTAAATTCTTATTTTCTCTAACGTCCTAGTGGATGCTGGGAACTCCGTAAGGACCATGGGGATTATACCAAAGCTCCCAAACGGGCGGGAGAGTGCGGATGACTCTGCAGCACTGAATGAGAGAACTCCAGGTCCTCCTCAGCCAGGGTATCAAATTTGTAGAATTTTGCAAACGTGTTTGCCCCTGACCAAGTAGCTGCTCGGCAAAGTTGTAAAGCCGAGACCCCTCGGGCAGCCGCCCAAGATGAGCCCACCTTCCTTGTGGAATGGGCATTGACAGATTTTGGCTGTGGCAGGCCTGCCACAGTATGTGCAAGCTGAATTGTACTACAAATCCAACGAGCAATAGTCTGCTTAGAAGCAGGAGCACCCAGCTTGTTAGGTGCATATAGGATAAACAGCGAGTCAGATTTTCTGACTCTAGCCGTTCTGGAAACATATTGTGCCCTGACAACGTCTAGCAACTTGGAGTCCTCCAAGTCCCTAGTAGCCTAGGCACCACAATAGGCTGGTTCAGGTGAAACGCTGACACCACCTTTGGGAGAAACTGAGGACGAGCCCTCAATTCTGCCCTATCCATATGGAAACTCAAATAAGGGCTTTTACAAGACAAAGCCGCCAACTTTGATACTCGCCTGGCGGAAGCCAAGGCCAATAACATAACCACCTTCCACGTGAGATATTTCAGATCCACGGTTTTTAGTGGTTCAAACCAATGTGATTTTAAGAAACTCAACACCACGTTGAGATCCCAAGGTGCCACAGGAGGCACAAACGGGGGCTGACTCTGCAGCACTCCTTTTATAAATGTCTGAACTTCAGGTACTGAAGCTATTTCTTTTTGAAAGAAAATCGACAGAGCCGAGATCTGTACCTTAATGGAACCCAATTTAAGGCCCATAGTCACTCCGGCTTGCAGGAAATGCAGAAATCGACCTAGTTGAAATTCCTCTGTTGGGGCCCTTTCGGCCTCACACCATGCAACATATTTTCGCCATATGCGGTGATAATGAGTTGCTGTAACCTCTTTCCTGGCTTTAGTAAGCGTAGGAATGACTTCCTCCGGAATGCCCTTTTCCTTCAGGATCCGGCGTTCAACCGCCATGCCGACAAACGCAGCCGCGGTAAGTCTTGGAACAGACAGGGCCCCTGCTGCCGCAGGTCCTGTCTGAGTGGCAGAGGCCATGGGTCCTCTGATATAAATTCTTGAAGTTCTGGGTACCAAGCTCTTCTTGGCCATCCACGAGTATCGTTCTTACTCCTCGCCTTCTTATTATTCTCAGTACCTTTGGTATGAGAGGCAGAGGGGAGAACACATAAACCGACTGGTACACCCACGGTGTTACCAGAGCGTCCATAGCTATCGCCTGAGGGTCCCTTGACCCGGTGCAATATCTTTTATAGCTTTTTGTTGAGGCGGGACGCCATCATGTCCACCTGTGGCCTTTCCCAATGGTGTACAATCCTATTGGAAGACTTCTGGAGGAAGTCCCCATTCTCCCGGGTGGAGGTCGTGTCTGTTGAGAAGATCTGCTTCCCAGTTGTCCACTCCGGGAATGAACACTGCTGACAGTGCTAACACATGATTTTCCGCCTATCGGAGAATTCTTGTGGCTTCTGCCATCGCCATCCTGCTTCTTGTGCCGCCCTGTTGGTTTACATGGGCGACTGCCGTGATGTTGTCTGATTGGATCAGTACCGGCTGGTTTTGAAGCAGAGGCCTTGCCGGCCTCAGGGCATTGTAAATGGCCCTCAGGTCCAGAATATTTATGTGTAGGGAAATAACCTGACTTGACCAAAGTCCCTGGAAATTTCTTCCCTGTGTGACTGCCTCCCAGCCTCAAAGGCTGGAATCCATGGTCACTAGGACCTAGTCCTGTATGCCGAACCTGCGGCCCTCTTGAAGATGGGCACTCTGCAGCCACCACAGTAGAGATACCCTGGTCCTTGGAGACAGGGTTATCAGCCTATGCATCGGAAGATGAGATCCGGACCACTTGTCCAACAGGTCCCTCTGAAAAGTTCTTGTATGGAACCTGCCTAATGGGATTGCTTCGTAGGAAGCTACCATTTTTCCCAGGACTCGCGTGCAATGATGCACCGCTACCTATTTTGGCTTCAGGAGGTCTCTGACTAGAGATGACAACTCCTTGGCTTTCTCCTCCGGGAGAAACACTATTTCTGGTTTATGTCCAGAACCATCCCCAGGAACAGTAGACGTGTCATAGGAACCAGCTGTGACTTTGGACTGTTTAGAATCCAACCATGCTGTTGTAGCACTTTCCAAAATGGTGCTACCCCGACTACCAACTGCTCCTTGGACCTCGCCCTTATAACGAGATTGTCCAAGTACGGGATGATTACAACTCCCTTTTTTTGAAGGAGTATCAACATTTCGGCCATTACATTGATAAAACACCCTCGGTGCCATGTACAGTCCAAACGGCAGTGTCTGGACTTGGTAATGGTAATCCTGTACCACAAATCTGAGGTACTCCTGGCGAGGATGGTAAATGGGGACATGCAGGTAAGCATCCTTGATGTCCCAGGATACCATGTAATCCCCCTCGTCCAGGCTTGGAATAACCGCCCTGAGCGATTCCATCTTGAACTTGAATTTTTGTGTTCAAGGATTTTAAATATAAAATGGGTCACACCGAACCATGCGGTTTCGGTACCCCAACCCGTGTGGAATAGTAACCCCGTCCTTGTTGAAGTAGGGGCACCTTGAGTATTACCTGCTGGGAATACCGCTTATTAATTGCCTCTAGCACAGCCTCCCTGCCTGAGGGAGTTGTCAGCAAGGCATATTTTAGGAAACGGCTGGGGGGAGACATCTCGAATTCCAGCTTGTACCCCTGAAATACTACTTGAAAGAAACAGGGATCCACCTGTGAGCGAGCCCACTAATTGCTGAAATTTTTGAGACGGCCCCCCACCGTACCTGGCTACACCTGTGGAGCACCCGCGTCATGGTGTGGCCTCACAGGAGGCGGGGGAAGAATCTTGATTCTGGGAACAGGCTGACTGGTGCAGCTTTTTTCCCTCTACCCTTGTCTCTGTACAGAAAGGAAGCGCCATTTGACCCGCTTGCTTTTCTGAAGCCGAAAGGACTGTACCTTTGTCTGTGAGGAAACCTGAGGTAAAATTATTTCTTCCCAGCAGTTGCTGTGGATACGAGGTCCCAGAGACCATCCCCAAATAATTCCTCACCCTTATAAGGCTCTCTATGCGCTTTTTAAGTCAGCATCACCTGTCCAGTGACAGGTCTCTAATACCCTCCTGACAGAATGGACATTACATTTATTTTGGATGCCAGCCGGCAAAATATCCCTCTGTGCATCCCCCATATATAAGACGACGTCTTTAATATGTTTTTATGTTTGCCAACTAGTATCCCTGTTTGACAGGGTCACCGACCACGCTGCAGCAGCACTATCTGCAGGTCTCAGTCTAGTACCTGAGTGTGTAAATACAGACTTCAGGATAGCCTCCTGTTTTTTATCAACAGGTACCTATTAAAGTGGCCGTATCCTAAGACGGCAGTGCCACCTTTTTTGACAAACGTGTGAGCGCCTTATCCACCCTAGGGGATATCTCCCAGCGTAACTTATCCACCTGGCGGGAAAGGGTACGCCATCAGTAACTTTTTATAAATTACCAGTTTCTTAACGGGGGAACCCACGCTTTCACACACTTCATTTATTCATCTGATGGGGGAACAAAACACTGCCTGTTTTTTCTCCCCAAACCTAAAACCCATTTTTAGAGGTGCTTGGGTTAAAGTCAGAAATGTATAACACATTTTTTATTGCCGGGATCACGTCACGGATGTTCCTAGTGGATTGTGTATATGTCTCCACCTTGTCGACACTGGAGTCAGACTCCGTGTCGACATCTGTGTCTGCCATCTGAGAGAGCGGGCGTTTTTGAGCCCCTGATGGCCTTTGAGACGCCTGGGCAGGCGCGGGCTGCGAAGCCGGCTGTCCCACAGCTGTTACGTCATCCACCCTTTTATGTAAGGAGTTGACACTGTCGGTTAATACCTTTCACCTATCCATCCACTCTGGTGTCGGCCCCACAGGGGGCGACATCACATATATCGGCCTCTGTTCTGTCACCATATAAGCCTCCTC
Source organism: Pseudophryne corroboree (assembly GCF_028390025.1). NCBI lineage: Eukaryota > Metazoa > Chordata > Amphibia > Anura > Myobatrachidae > Pseudophryne > Pseudophryne corroboree. The sequence continues at coordinate 440,939,434 of NC_086450.1, forward strand.
ATTCAACATGTCGACACAGCCGTACAGACACACCGCAGACACACAGGGAATGCTCTAAACGAGGACAGGACCCACAAAAGCCCTTTGGGGGGACAGAGTAAGAGTATGCCAGCACACACCAGAGCGCTATATATATACAGGGACTAACTGAGTTATGTCCCTAATAGCTGCTTTTTATATAATATACTGTATACAGTGCCAATTTTAATGCCCCCCCCTCTCTTTTCCCTCTTACTGTACTGTAGAATTGCAGGGAAGAGCCAGGGAGCTTCCTTCCAGCCGAGCTGTGAGGGAAAAATGGCGCCAGTGTGCTGAGGAGATAGGCTCCGCCCCTTTTTCGCGGCCTATTCTCCCGTTTTTTATGGAATTCTGGCAGGGGTATTTACCTCATATATAGCCCCTGGGGCCATATATTGAGGTATTTTAGCTAGCCAAGGTGTTTTTATTGCTGCCTCAGGGCGCCCCCCCCAGCGCCCTGCACCCTCAGTGACCGGAGTGTGAAGTGTGTGAGAGGAGCAATGGCGCACAGCTGCAGTGCTGTGCGCTACCTTGGTGAAGACAGAGTCTTCATGCCGCCGATTTTCCGGACCATCTTCTTACTTCTGGCTCTGTAAGGGGGACGGCGGCGCGGCTCCGGGACCGAACATCAAGGCTGGGCCTGCAGTCGATCCCTCTGGAGCTAATGGTGTCCAGTAGCCTAAGAAGCCCAATCCGGCTGCAAGCAGGCGAGTTCGCTTCTTCTCCCCTTAGTCCCTCGCTGCAGTGAGCCTGTTGCCAGCAGGTCTCACTGAAAATAACAAATTCTAAGACTATAACTTTCTAAGAGCTCAGGAGAGCCCCTAGTGTGCATCCAACCTCGGCCGGGCACGAAATCTAACTGAGGCTTGGAGGAGGGTCATAGTGGGAGGAGCCAGTGCACACCAGGTAGTCTAAGATCTTTCTAGAGTGCCCAGCCTCCTTCGGAGCCCGCTATTCCCCATGGTCCTTATGGAGTTCCCAGCATCCACTAGGACGTTAGAGAAATAACAGGAATTTCTCCGAGGCCATAGGAAACACTGAAGTCTTCTTACGATGGGGAAATAGGAGCCAGCACTTTACATTTTTTTGCTATGACAGGCTCCTCCCCCTCCAGACACCAGTCTTGGAAAGGTTGGTTCTATTTCGGAGTGGCTGAAGGGACCTTCTGACGTATGTAGGGGAGGAGACACGTCACCAGGAGGAGGAGCTACGGGCGAACAGGGTACCCGAAAAGTACCCTCGCGGGCTCGCTTCGCTCGCCACGCTTCGGGCTCGGTGGCTCGCTCCGCTCCGCTTCGCTCACCACCTAATTACTAAAGGTAATAGTTGGTGGCGTGGACAGTAGAGGAACTATCCCGCTGGAGTAGCTCCTCCCCCTTGTGTCGTAACTCCTCCCCCAAATGGAAGAGGTCCCTTAGCCCACTTGATTCTAGCATCTACCGTCTTGGAAAGGTGCCCGAGAGGAGTCGGAGACCAGGCAATCTCCAGAGAGGAAGGAAGCAGGAGATGACAGAACAGGATCCGAACAGAAGAACACAAGATCTAAGCCACACAGACACAGACATACTGCAACAGGAAGCAACACTGGGAGGGCGTTCAGTGTCCCCTATGGCCTCGGAGAAAGCAAATTATCGGTAAGTACCAAATTCCTGCAGTCCATAGGGGACACTGAAGTCTTCTTACGATGGGGACGTCCCAAAACTACACCCACGGGCGGGAGATCGCTGAGACCCCTGTAACACCATACGAGCAAAGCGAGAAGCAGAAGCCGCAAAAGTGTTGAACCTGTAGAACCGAATAAAAGTGTGCGAGGCAGACCAAGTGGCTGCCCTGCACAATTGTGTAAGTGAGACCCCACAGGCAGCTGCCCAGGAAGGGCCCACCGAACAAGCAGAATGAGCCAAAATGGACTCAGGAGGCAGCTGCAAAGCCGCTAAATATGCCTGACGGATAGTCAGCTTGATCCAACGAGCCAAGGATTGTTTGGAAGCAGGCCAACCATGTTTTGATGCATCATACAAGACAATCCGTTCCACATAGGTGCGCAAGGCGCGCACCACATCCAAGGAACTAGAGTCTCATGACCACGCAGGAACTACAATGGGCTGGTTGATGTGGAATGCTGAAACAACCTTCGGTAAAAATTCCGGATGCGTTCGCAGTTCTGCTCTGTACTTGTGGAATATCAAATAAGGCGACCAGCAAGACAGGGCGCCGAGGTCCGAAACCCATCTTGCTGATGCCAAGGTCATTAGCAAAACCATTTTCACGTACATAAACGGAGCTCCACAGATTCCAACGGCTTGAATACCTCTGACTGTAGAAAGGAGAGAACCAGGGATAAATCCCATGGCTCCGTTGGTGTAACAAACAGAACCCCCTGTAGAAAAGTCTGATCTACTGGGATAAGAGCCAACTAGCGATGGAAAAAAACCCAGACAAGGCTGAAATCTGGACCTTAAGTGAGCCCAGTCGAAGTCCTGCTGACAGACCTGCTTAGAGGAAGCGTAGAAGACGGGACAAGCTGAACAATGTAGTAGGTAACTGACGAGTTTCATAGTAACTTAGGGGTATATGCAATTAGCGGCGAATCGCGGCAAATTATCGCCGTTTTTAAATTCGACACAATTCGACCGTCCAATTTCGGTGGTTGCCGAAATTCACCATATTCAATGGAAAACGGATTCGTCAGTCCCGCGGGCGAAAAACGGCCGATTTGACGGATTTTGCCGTGATTTAAAAAAAACGAGAAAAAAACGGCAAAACCCGAAAAAAAATGGCGTGTGGTCCCCCCTCCAAAGCATAACCAGCCTCGGGCTCTTCGAGCTGGTCCTGGTTCTAAAAATCCGGGGGGAAATTGGACAGGGGATCCCCCGTATTTTTAAAACCAGCACCGGGCTCTGCGCCTGGTGCTGGTGCAAAAAATACGGGGGACAAAAAGAGTAGGGGTCCCCCGTATTTTTTACACCAGCATCGGGCTCCACTAGCTGGACAGATAATGCCACAGCCGGGGGTCACTTTTATACAGTGCCCTGCGGCCGTGGCATTAAATATCCAACTAGTCACCCCTGGCCGGGGTACCCTGAGGGAGTGGGGACCCCTTCAATCAAGGGGTCCCCCCCCCAGCCACCCAAGGGCCAGGGGTGAAGCCCGAGGCTGTCCCCCCCATCCAAGGGCTGCGGATGGGAGGCTGATAGCCTTGAGGAAAATGTCAGAATATTGTTTTTTCCAGTAGTACTACAAGTCCCAGCAAGCCTCCCCCGCAAGCGGGTACTTGGAGAACCACAAGTACCAGCATGCGGGAGAAAAACGGGCCCGCTGGTACCTGTAGTACTACAGGAAAAAAAATACCCAAATAAAAACAGAAGACACACACCGTGACAAGTGCAACTTTATTACACACTGCCGACACACACATACTTACCTATGTTGACACGAAGCAGTCGGTCCTCTTCTCCAAGTAGAATCCACGGGTACCTGAAAATAAAAGATAATTATACTCACCTGATCCAGGGTCCAGAGATAAATCCTCGTACTTGTCAAAAAAACAAAACGAACACCCGACCAGCGGACTGAAAGGGGTCCCATGTTGAAAAAATAAGAATTTACTTACCGATAATTCTATTTCTCGGAGTCCGTAGTGGATGCTGGGGTTCCTGAAAGGACCATGGGGAATAGCGGCTCCGCAGGAGACAGGGCACAAAAGTAAAGCTTTTACAGGTCAGGTGGTGTGTACTGGCTCCTCCCCCTATGACCCTCCTCCAGACTCCAGTTAGGTACTGTGCCCGGACGAGCGTACACAATAAGGGAGGATTTTGAATCCCGGGTAAGACTCATACCAGCCACACCAATCACACCGTACAACTTGTGATCTAAACCCAGTTAACAGTATGATAACAGAGGAGCCTCTGAAAGATGGCTTCCTAAACAATAACCCGAATTAGTTAACAATAACTATGTACAAGTATTGCAGATAATCCGCACTTGGGATGGGCGCCCAGCATCCACTACGGACTCCGAGAAATAGAATTATCGGTAAGTAAATTCTTATTTTCTCTATCGTCCTAAGTGGATGCTGGGGTTCCTGAAAGGACCATGGGGATTATACCAAAGCTCCCAAACGGGCGGGAGAGTGCGGATGACTCTGCAGCACCGAATGAGAGAACTCCAGGTCCTCCTTTGCCAGGGTATCAAATTTGTAAAAATTTACAAACGTGTTCTCCCCTGACCACGTAGCTGCTCGGCAGAGTTGTAATGCCGAGACCCCTCGGGCAGCCGCCCAAGATGAGCCCACCTTCCTTGCGGAATGGGCCTTAACAGATTTAGGCTGTGGCAGGCCTGCCACAGAATGTACAAGTTGAATTTTGTTACAAATCCAACGAGCAATCGACTGCTTAGAAGCAGGTGCACCCAACTTGTTGGGTGCATACAGTATAAACAGCGAGTCAGATTTTCTGACTCCAGCCGTCCTTTAAATGTATATTTTTAAGGCTCTGACAACGTCCAACAACTTGGAGTCCTTCAAGTCGTCTGTAGCCGCAGGCACTACAATAGGCTGGTTCAGGTGAAACGCTGATACCACCTTAGGGAGAAAATGCGGACGCGTCCGCAGCTCTGCCCTATGTCGAATGGAAAATTAAATAAGGGCTTTTATAAAACAAAGCCGCCAGTTCAGATACTCTCCCGGCCGAAGCCAGGGCCAGTAACATAGTCACTTTCCATGTGAGATATTTCAAATCCACATTCTTTAGTGGTTCAAACCAATTGGATTTGAGGAATCTAAAACTACATTTAGATCCCACGGTGCCACCTTAGGCACCACAGGAGGCTGTATATGCAGTACTCCTTTGATAAAAATCTGGACCTCAGGGACTGAGGCCAATTCTTTTTGGAAGAATATTGATAGGGCCGAAATTTGAACCTTAATAGATCCCAATTTGAGACCCATAGACAATCCTGATTGCAGGAAATGTAGGAAAACGACCCAGTTGAAATTCCTCCATCGGAGCACTCCGCTGCTCGCACCACGCAACATATTTTCGCCAACTACGGCGATAATGCTTCGCGGTGACTTTCTTCCTTGCCTTTATCAAGGTAGGAATGACTTCTTCTGGAATGCCTTTTCCTTTTAGGATCTGGCATTCAAACGCCATGCCGTCAAACGCAGCCGCGGTAAGTCTTGAAAAAGACAAGTACCCTGCTGAAGCAGGTCCCTTCTCAGAAGTAGAGGCCACGGATCGTCCGTGACCATCTCTTGAAGTTCCGGGTACCAAGTCCTTCTTGGCCAATCCGGAGCCACTAGTCTTACTCCTCTTTGCCGTATAATCCTCAATACCTTTGGTATGAGAGGCAGAGGAGGAAACACATATACCGACTGGTACACCCAAGGTGTTACCAGCGCGTCCACAGCTATTGCCTGCGGATCTCTTGACCTGGCGCAATACCTGTCCAGTGTTTTGTTGAGGCGAGACGCCATCATGTCCACCATTGGTTTTACCCAACGGTTTAATAGCATGTGGAAAACTTCTGGATGAAGTCTCCACTCTCCCGGGTGAAGGTCGTGTCTGCTGAGGAAGTCTGCTTCCCAGTTGTCCACGCCCGGGATGAATACTGCTGACAGTGCTATCACGTGATTCTCCGCCCAGCGAAGGATCCTGGCAGCTTCTGCCATTACCCTCCTGCTTCTTGTGCCGCCCTGTCTGTTTACATGGGCGACTGCCGTGATGTTGTCCGACTGGATCAACACCGGTCTTCCTTGAAGCAGAGGTTCCGCCTGGCTTAGAGCATTGTAGATTGCTCTTAGTTCCAGAATGCTTATGTGAAGAGACTTTTTCAGGCTCGACCACACTCCCTGGAAATTTCTTCCCTGTGTGACTGCTCCCCAGCCTCTCAGGCTGGCATCCGTGGTCACCAGGATCCAATCCTGCATGCCGAATCTGCGGCCCTCCAATAGATGAGCCTCCTGCAACCACCACAGAAGGGATACCCTTGTCCTCGGCGACAGGGTTATCCGCAGGTGCATCTGAAGATGCGACCCTGACCATTTGTCCAACAGATCCCTTTGCATGGAATCTGCCGAAAGGGATTGCTTCGTAAGAAGCTACCATTTATTTTATTTTATTTTTCCCAGGACTCTTGTGCATTGATGTACAGACACCTTTCCTGGTTTTAGGAGGTTCCTGACCAGGTCAGATAACTCCTTGGCTTTTTCTTCGGGAAGAAAAACCTTTTTCTGAACTGTGTCCAGAATCATCCCCAGGAACAGCAGACGAGTTGTCGGCATTAATTGGGATTTTGGAATATTCAGAATCCATCCGTGCTGCTTTAGCACCTCTTGAGATAGTGCTAAACCCATCTCTAGCTGTTCTCTGGACCTTGCCCTTATTAGGAGATCGTCCAAGTATGGGATAATTAATACGCCTTTTCTTCGAAGAAGAAATATTATCTCGGCCATTACCTTTGTAAAGACCCGAGGTGCCGTGGACAAACCAAACGGCAGCGTCTGAAACTGATAGTGACAGTTTTGTACAACGAACCTGAGGTACCCCTGGTGTGAGGGGTAATTGGAACGTGGAGATACGCATCCTTGATGTCCAAGGATACCATAAAGTCCCCTTCTTCCAGGTTCGCTATCACTGCTCTGAGTGACTCCATCTTGAACTTGAACTTCTTTATGTACAGGTTCAAGGACTTCAGATTTAGAATAGGCCTTACCGAGCCATCCGGCTTCGGTACCACAAAAAGAGTGGAATAATACCCCTTCCCTTGTTGTAGAAGAGGTACCTTGACTATCACCTGCTGAGAATACAGCTTGTGAATGGCTTCCAAAACCGTCTCCCTTTCTGAGGGGGACGTTGGTAAAGCAGACTTCAGGAAACGGCGAGGTGGCTCTGTCTCTAATTTCAACCTGTACCCCTGAGATATTATCTGCAGGATCCAGGGATTTACCTGCGAGTGAGCCCACTGCGCGCTGTAATTCTTGAGACGACCGCCTACCGCCCCCGAGTCCGCTTGCGAAGCCCCAGCGTCATGCTGAGGCTTTTGTAGAAGCCGGGGAGGGCTTCTGTTCCTGGGAAGGAGCTGCCTGTTGCTGTCTCTTCCCTCGTCCTCTGCCTCGTGGCAGATATGAATAGCCCTTTGCTCTCTTATTTTTAAAGGAACGAAAAGGCTGCGGTTGAAAGGTCGGTGCCTTTTTCTGTTGGGGAGTGACTTGAGGTAGAAAGGTGGATTTCCCGGCCGTAGCCGTGGCCACCAAATCCGATAGACCGACCCCAAATAACTCCTCTACGCATCGCCTGTCCACTGTCGTGTCCATAAAGCTCTAATGGCCGAAATGGACATAGCACTTACCCGTGATGCCAGTGTGCAGATATCTCTCTGTGCATCACGCATATAAAGAAATGCATCCTTTATTTGTTCTAACGACAGTAAAATATTGTCCCTGTCCAGGGTATCAATATTTTCGATCAGGGACTCTGACCAAACTACCCCAGCACTGCACATCCAGGCAGTCGCAATAGCTGGTCGTAGTATAACACTTGCATGTGTGTATATACCTTTTTGGATATTTTCCATCCTCCTATCTGATGGATCTTTAAGTGCGGCCGTCTCAGGAGAGGGTAACGCCACTTGTTTTGATAAGCGTGTTAGCGCTTTGTCCACCCTAGGAGGTGTTTCCCAGCGCTCCCTAACCTCTGGCGGGAAAGGGTATAAAGCCAATAACTTCTTTGAAATTAGCAGTTTTTTATCGGGGCACCCCACGCTTCATCACACACGTCATTTAATTCTTCTGATTCGGTAAAAACTACTGGTAGTTTTTTCCACACCCCACATAATACCCTGTTTAGTGGTACCTGTAGTATCAGCTAAATGTAACATCTCCTTTATTGCCAAAATCATATAACGTGTGGCCCTACTGGAAAATACGGTTGATTCGTCACCTTCACTACCGGAATCAGTGCCTGTGTCTGGGTCTGTGTCGACCGACTGAGTCAAGGGGCGTTTTACAGCCCCTGACGGTGTTTGAGGCGCCTGGACAGGCACTAAGTGAGTGTCCGGCCGCCTCATGTCGGCAAACGACTGCTTAAGCGAGTTGACGCTATCCCGTAATTCCACAAATAAAGGCATCCATTCTGGTGTCGACCCCCTAGAAGGTGACATCCTCATATTTGGCAATTGCTCCGCCTCCACACCAATAACGTCCTCATACATGTCGACACACACGTACCGACACACAGCAGACACACAGGGAATGCTCTATACGAAGACAGGACCCACTAGCCCTTTGGGGAGACAGAGGGAGAGTCTGCCAGCACACACCAAAAAGCGCTATATATGACAGGGATAGCCTTATGATTAAGTGCTCCCTTATAGCTGCTTTTATATTAATATATTGCCATTTATTTTGCCCCCCCTCTCTGTTATACCCTGTTTCTGTAGTGCAGTGCAGGGGAGAGACCTGGGAGCCTTCCTGACCAGCGGAGCTGTGACAGAAAATGGCGCCGTGTGCTGAGGAGATAGGCCCCGCCCCTTTTCCGGCGGGCTCGTCTCCCGCTATTTAGTACATTTAGGCAGGGGTAAATATCTCCATATAGCCTCTGGGGCTATATGTGAGGTATTTTTAGCCTTTTTAAAGGTTTTCATTTGCCTCCCAGGGCGCCCCCCCCCCAGCGCCCTGCACCCTCAGTGACTGCCGTGTGAAGTGTGCTGAGAGGAAAATGGCGCACAGCTGCAGTGCTGTGCGCTACCTTAAGAAGACTGCAGGAGTCTTCAGCCGCCGATTCTGGACCTCTTCTTGCTTCAGCATCTGTGAGGGGGCCGGCGGCGTGGCTCCGGTGACCATCCAGGCTGTACCTGTGATCGTCCCTCTGGAGCTTCATGTCCAGTAGCCAAGAAGCCAATCCATCCTGCACGCAGGTGAGTTCACTTCTTCTCCCCTCTGTCCCTCGTTGCAGTGATCCTGTTGCCAGCAGGAATCACTGTAAAATAAAAAACCTAAGCTAAACTCTCTAAGCAGCTCTTTATGAGAGCCACCTAGAATTGCACCCTTCTCGGCCGGGCACAAAAATCTAACTGGAGTCTGGAGGAGGGTCATAGGGGGAGGAGCCAGTACACACCACCTGACCTGTAAAAGCTTTACTTTTGTGCCCTGTCTCCTGCGGAGCCGCTATTCCCCATGGTCCTTTCAGGAACCCCAGCATCCACTTAGGACGATAGAGAAATTAAGAAAGTGTGTGAGTCGAGTGTAGGCAAATCTCTCAAGTAGCTTGGAGAGGCATGGTAGCTGAGATGGGATGGTAGTTTGAGAGAGAGTTAGGGTCAGAATTTTGTTTTTTCAGAATGGGAGTAATCACTGCATGCTTGAATAGTGAGGGAAAGATACCAGTAGAGAGAAATTACAGATGTTAGTTAAAGTTGGGATGAGCACAGGAGACAGAGATTTACTTACTTGTGAGGGTATATGCTCAAGAGGAGAGGTAGTAGAGTAGCAGGATGAGAAGAGTGTTGACACTTCATCTTCACGTTGCGCTCGCTGATTGGCTTACGAGACCTTTCAGTGACAGCAGACACGGGGGGTCTCTCTGCATTCGGGGAAAGTGGTCCCATGTGTCAACATGGGACCCCTTTCAGTCCGCTGGTCGGGTGTTCGTTTTGTTTTTTTGACAAGTACGAGGATTTATCTCTGGACCCTGGATCAGGTGAGTATAATTATCTTTTATTTTCAGGTACCCGTGGATTCTACTTGGAGAAGAGGACCGACTGCTTCGTGTCAACATAGGTAAGTATGTGTGTGTCGGCAGTGTGTAATAAAGTTGTACTTGTCACGGTGTGTGTCTTCTGTTTTTATTTGGGTATTTTTTTTCCAGTAGTACTACAGGTACCAGTGGTCCCATTTTTCTCCCGCATGCTGGTACTTGTGGTTCTCCAAGTACCAGCTTGCGGGGGAGGCTTGCTGGGACTTGTAGTACTACTGGAAAAAAACAATATTCTGACATTTTCCTCAAGGCTATCAGCCTCCCATCCGCAGCCCTTGGATGGGGGGGGGACAGCCTCGGGCTTCACCCCTGGCCTTGATTGAAGGGGTCCCCACTCCCCCAGGGTACCCCGGCCAGGGGTGACTAGTTGGATATTTAATGCCACGGCCGCAGGGCACTGTATAAAAGTGACCCCCGGCTGTGGCATTATCTGTCCAGCTAGTGGAGCCCGATGCTGGTGTAAAAAATACGGGGGACCCCTACTCTTTTTGTCCCCCGTATTTTTTGCACCAGCACCAGGCGCAGAGCCCGGTGCTGGTTTTAAAAATACGGGGGATCCCCTGTCCAATTTCCCCCCGAATTTTTAGAACCAGGACCAGCTCGAAGAGCCCGAGGCTGGTTATGCTTTGGAGGGGGGACCCCACGCCATTTTTTTTCGGGTTTTTACCATTCCATCTAAAAATAAAAAAAACACAAAAAAAATATTTAAAAAAAATATATAAATAATACTTGTGCCTCCAAAACAGACAAAACAAGTACCTAATCCCTTCTAATATAAATAGATATGCTATTACCCAAAAAAAAAAACACCAAAAAAAACTTGTTTTACATTTTTTTTATTAGTTTCACCCACCAAAGTGTGGCGGATGGAAAATGACGAATTTACTGTCTAAAAGCACTGTTGTCGAATTTCCAAACTTGAATTGAATATACTTTTGTCGAATTGCAGCATTTGTACCATTGCAGAAAAGTCGAATTTGACAAAAGTCGAATTTCAAAAAGTCGAATTTTGAAGGTCCGTTTTTTTGACGGAAAGTACTGTATTGCATTGTCGATTTTTTTTTTTGGGGCGAAAAAGTCCAGAAATTCGACAATTTCGGGAATTTGACCGCAATTGCATATACCCCATAGTATCTAACATAGTAACATAGTATCTAAGGTTGAAAAAAGACAATTGTCCATCGAGTTCAACCTATTTGTGGTCTCCTATGCAGGATTATTTTGTAGAAAATTTTGACTGAAGTTGATGACTGCCGTTACGTTTTACCCCTCTTTTTTATAATAACCATAGTGCGTGACTATGCCCCGTAACCCTGGATATCCTTATCCATTAGGAATTTATCTAACCTATTCTTAAAGGTGTTGACTGAGCCTGCCATTACAACTCCCTTTATGCCGTATTGTGCGGAATCTCCTCTCCTCTAACCTGAGCGAGTGTCCACGAGTTCTCTGTGTTGATCTAACCAAAAACAGGTCCTGCGCAAGATCTGTATAATGTCCCCTTATAGATTTGTAAATGTTGATCATGTCCCCTCTTAATCTCCTCTTTTCCAGTGTAAACATACCTAGTCTTGCAAGCCTTTCCTCGTATTCCAGCGTCTCCATACCCTTAATTAGTTTGGTCGCCCGCCTTTGAACCTTTTCTAGCTCCAGGATATCCTTTTTGTAGTAAGGTGCCCAGAATTGTACACAGTATTCAAGGTATGGCCTCACAAGTGATTTATATAACGGGAGTATAATACTCTCGTCCCTAGCATCAATTCCCCGTTTTATGCAAACGGCAGTCGAAACGGGAGTCGCCATGGTTCGTCCGCCAGAAGCATTTGCAGATCTGAGTACTATGCTCTGCGAGGCCAGTCCGGAGCAATGAGAGTCACTGAGCTGTCCTCTCTCTTGATGCGTTTGAGGACCCTCGGCATAAGTGGCAGAGGTGGAAATAGATACAACTTCCGGAAATCCCAGGGAATCGACAATGCGTCCACCGCTGTCACCTCCGGATCTCTTGACCTGGAGCAATATGTTGGAAATTTCTTGTTGAGCCTCGACGCCATTAAGTCGATCTCGGGCAGGCCCCACTTCTGTGTGAGCCGGTGGAAAACAGATGAGTGAAGTGCCCACTCCCCCGGATGGAGGTCTTGACGACTGAGGTAATCTGCTTCCCAGTTGTCGACGCCAGGGATGAAGACCGCCGATAGTCCTATCGCATATTTCTCCGCCCAAAGCTGAATGTGACGGACCTCGCCCATGGCATTTCGGCTTCTTGTTCCTCCTTGCCGATTTATGTATGCCACAGCCGTGGCGTTGTCCGAATGAACACGGATTGCCCACCCGCGGAGAAGGAAATCCACTTGCCATAAGGAATTCGCAACCGCTCAAAGTTTCAGGACATTGACTGAGAGCTGCGCTTCCTGGAGTGTCCATTGCCCTTGAAACTGAGACCGACACCCGTTGTCAGCAGCGTCCAATCCATGATCCCAAATCGACGGCCCTGCTGCAGGTGAGAGCCTGTCCACTGGGACAACAGGTCCAATTGGAATGTTCTGGCGTGGAACCGGCCAAATGGTAGGGCCTCGACGGAGGCCACCATCTTCCCCTGGTGGCGGATACACAGGTGAACTGACACCTTGCGAGGTGTAACCAGTTGTTGAATGGATTGTATCTTGTCCTGAGGTAGATACACCTTCTACGGAGGATCAGGCCCAGGAACAAGTGGAGAAGGCTTCTGTATTTGCTCAGGAGTCTGCGCCTCTGCCTGAAGCTCACATGCTTCACAGATTAAAGCACCCTCCCTGTGAGCCTGTGTAAATTTCTCTTTATACTGTCTGCAGGGGGGCAATAGAGGGGAATGAGCACTGTCAATTAGACCCCAAAATGCCTAAATTGCCCTCCCTTAGTAAATAGTCCCCTCTTTCCCCGCAAAGAAAGACTCACTGTCCTTTAGTGTAGCAGGGCTAATGAGGAGGGAGGGCTGGTGGTCACTTGTCACAGCGTGGACACTGGGCAATGGAGCCTGATCCACAGCCTTGGAAGATTGCGCCTGTAGTGTGAGAACACCAGAGTTCTTGTGTGTGGGTAGCTCCGCCCCCTTCCAGTCTCAACGAGCGGTCCGCGGCGGGCTGTTTGAAATGTGTTCAGTCTGAGTGCGGCTGTGGATCCCCTCCCGCCAGCCGCGCTAAGTTTATAGGTGCCGCTGCGGTGGGCGGGAGCCCTTCTCCATTCCTCCTCCAGATGCGGCGGTGCGGCCATGGACCCGTAACGCTAGCCGCAAGCAGCTGCGGCAGGTCCCCGGGGCAGAGTCCTGCTGACCGGAGACTTGGGGTGCGCTGCATGCACAGCCGCCAAGTCTCCTCCCGGAGTCCGCAGGCAGACGGCTGTCTGCTTCAAAGAAAAATAAAAAGTAAAAAATAAAAATGAAAGTCCCTTAAGAGAGACTAAGCCCAGGGTACCGACTCCCTCAGGGAACATTCTAAGACTGGTGTCTGGGGAGGAAATGGAGGGGGGAGGAGCCTGTCATAGCAAAAAAAAATTAAAGTGCCAGCTCCGATCTGTCACCACCTATTTCCCCATCGTAAGAAGACTTCAGTGTCCCCTATGGGCTGCAGGTGAAATGTGGAGGATATGTGTAGACTGTACAGTGGGGATATAATTGGATAGGAAAGCTTATGAAGGTTGAGTGAGCGGTTCTGGAATGTGATAAGATTGCCTGAAGAGGTGAGTTTGAGACTAGGGAAGAGTTTTATCGTGCATGAGAGGGCATTCCACAGAGTGGGTGCAGCCCAATGAAAGTCCTGCAATCGTGCATGGGAGTGAGTATGAGTGTGGATAAGAGACGTAAATCTTGTGAAGAGCAGAGAGGTCAGGTTGGGAGATATTTTGAGATAAGCGAAGAGATGTACATTGGTGTAGTTTGGTTAATGGCCTTGTGTGTGAGTAAAAGTATTTTATATTGAATACGGTAGAATACAGGTAACCAGTGGAGGGACTGACAGAGCGGATCTCCAGCAGATGAACGTCTAGCGAGGAAGATTAGCCTCGCGGCTGCATTCTAAATGGATTGTAGTGGTGAAAGTCTATTTTTGGTAAGACCAGTAAGAAGACTATTGGAATAATCAATGCTGGAGATAATGAGAGCATGGATTAGAGTTTTGCAGTGTCTTGTGTAAGATATTTTGGATATGTTTCTTAGATGCATGTAACACGATTTTGAGACCGCTTGAATGTAGGGAGCAGAGGACAGTTCTGAGTCAAGTATGACACCTAGTCAGCGAGCTTGTGGGGTAGGATTGATTGTTGAGTTCTCAACAGTGATAGCAATATCAGGTTGGTAACTATTGGCCGGTGTAAATATAATTAATTATGTTCTGGAAATATTAAGTTTGAGGTGGCGAGATGAAAGCCAAGATGAAATGGCAGAAAGGCATTCAGTGACACGGACCAATACAGGTGGTGACAAATCTGGGGAGGATAGATTTGTGTATCATCTGCATACAGATGATACTGAATTCCAAAAGAGCTGATTAGTTTGCCAAGAGATGAGGTATAGATTGAGAAAAGCAGAGGACCTAAGACCGAGCCTTGTGGTACTCCAACTGAAAGAGGTAGCAAAGAAGAGATGGATTCAGAGACGCGAACACTGAAGGAGCAATTAGATAGATAGGATAGGAACCAAGAGAGGGCTGTGTCTTGAAGACCTAGGGATTGTAGTGTTTGTATGAGAAGACAATAGTCAAGTGTCAGAACCAGCACAGAGATCTAGAAAAATTAGAAGTGAGTAATGGCCTTTGGACTTCGCAGTGACTAGATCATTCACTACTTTAGTCAGTGCTGTCTCTGTGGAGTGTTGGGAACAAAAGCCTGACTGAAGTGGGTCCAAGAAGTTGTGTGAATTAAGAAAGTGTGTGAGTCGAGTGTAGGCAAATCTCTCAAGTAGCTTGGAGAGGCATGGTAGCTGAGATGGGATGGTAGTTTGAGAGAGAGTTAGGGTCAGAATTTTGTTTTTTCAGAATGGGAGTAATCACTGCATGCTTTAATAGTGAGGGAAAGATACCAGTAGAGAGAAATTACAGATGTTAGTTAAAGTTGGGATGAGCACAGGAGACAGAGATTTACTTACTTGTGAGGGTATATGCTCCAGAGGAGAGGTAGTAGAGTAGCAGGATGAGAAGAGTGTTGACACTTCATCTTCATTTGTGGGATCAAATGAAGAGAGAGTACCAGAGGGTTCAGGTAGAGAATTGAGCAGGTCAGTGGCTGACGAAGAGCATACCATTTCATCTCTGATCTTATCAATCTTGTTCTTGAAGAAGGAAGCAAGATCTTGCACGTTGATAGTGGCTGGTGGATTGGGTGACGGGTGGGGTTCAGAAGTGATTTAAATGTCTTAAAAAGTAATTTAGGGTTAGAGGCTTGAGTAGATATGAGAGTTTGGAAATATGTTTGTTTGGCAGTCTCCAGGGCAATACGATAAGAGTGGTAGAAAGTCTTATATCTGAGGAAGTCACTTGGAATATGAGATTTACGCCATTGACGCTCAACTTTCCGTGACAGTTTTTGAAAGTGTCTTATTAAATTAGAGTGCCACAGTTGACATCTAGGCCTACGTGGAGTGTGATGGGTAGCTGGAGCCACATGGTCAAGTGCTATTTCTATAGCCTCAGGTGTGATACAGCAGCCTCAGGAGACGTAAATGCAGAAATACGTGAGAGCAGTTGTTGGTGAAGAGAGGTGGACAGTTCTTGAAAATTAATTGTGTTAATATTTCTGTGGGTTTGAGTAGGTTTGGAGGACTTCAATGACTCCGAGTTTGAGGTAATGGTGGAGAGCATGCAGGTAATAAGGTTGTGATCTGAGAGAGGGAAAGGAGTGTTAGTGAATTCAGAAACTGAGCATAGTCTGGTGAAAACTAGATCAAGGCAATGGCCCTCCTGATGAGTCAGTCCATTGGGAGAGGCTGAGAGAAGAGGTTAGAGAAAGTCGTTTGGAGGAATGTGCAGCAGATTTTGGACTATCAATAGCAATATTGAAATCACCCATGATCAGAGCATAGGAAGTGATGGAGCCAGGCAGAAAAATCTTCCAGAAATTGTTTGGGTTGCCCAGATGGGTGATAGATAGCTACAACATGCAGAGAGAAAGGAGTGTAAGTCCTGATGGAATGGACTTCAAATGATGTGAATGTGAGTTATGGTATCACTGACCTGGTTTGGGATTGTTGTGGACTCGGGGTATCTTCCGAAGTTCGGAAAGAGGAACCGCAACTGGGCCGCAACAGGGATGGCCGAATGTAGGTTTTCCTCAAACAGGATTCGGACAGCAGGTAGGAAGCACGTGTTGGATATGGAAGATCTCCTGAAAAACAAAAACTTGAAAGGGCTGATGAATCCTTTGCAGACAGATGATAATGAACGTGGCTGGAGAACAGGAAGATTGAGAGTAGTAACCGTGACTGGAATGCACGGTGCAGAAGCCTGTGTTTGCTGGATGCACAGTAAATTAGAGGTACAGGATGCGGAAGGCACTGACTGTGCAAGGAGATACAGGAGTGCTTGGTGGCACGGAGGTGCTGGAGACACGGAGGTGCTTGGAGGCACGAAGGGGTTTGGAGGCACGGAGGTGCTTGGAGGCACGGAGATGCTCGGAAGCACGGAGGTGCTGGAGCCACGGAGATGCTCGGAGGCACGGAGGTGCTGGAGGCACGGAGGTGCTTGGAGGCACGGAGGTGCTTGAGGCACGGAGGTGCTTGCAGGCACGGAGATGCTCGGAGGCATGGAGATGCTCGGAGGCACGGAGATG
This sequence comes from Pseudophryne corroboree, assembly GCF_028390025.1. Lineage (NCBI taxonomy): Eukaryota > Metazoa > Chordata > Amphibia > Anura > Myobatrachidae > Pseudophryne > Pseudophryne corroboree. Next base: position 440,955,999 of record NC_086450.1, read on the forward strand.
CTCGGAGGCACGGAGAACTGGCGATCACCACTCCTGGGGAACTGATGATACTCAGGCACTGATGCAGTGCCTGGCGCCTGAATTTATACTTCCCACCACCATCTGGTTGGTGGGAAGTGCCTGATGACGTCACTCGCCCAGACGCCAGGCCGAGCGACGGGAGCCGCCAACGAGGACGGCCGCAGAGAGGACCAGCGTGCCCGGAGAGGTAAGTAAGGCGGACAGGGCGGCGGCGTGACAGTACCCCCTCCTCTAGGGGTGGCCCCTGCACACTTCCCAGGTTTCGTAGGGTGCTTGGCATGGAAGATACGGATTAGTCGAGGAGCTGAGAACTCAGAAGCTCCTATCCAACTTCTCTCCTCAGGACCATAACCTTTCCATTCTACCAGATATTGCAGGTCCTTATGAAGATAACGAAAGTCCAGAATAGTTTTGATCTCGAAGTCTGTCCCAGTTTCAGTTTCTACCGAAGTGGGGCTTGAGGGCTTAGAATGAAAACGATTAAGGATGAGAGGACGAAGGAGAGAAACATGAAAGGCATTCGGTATGCGTAGATGAGAAGGTAATCCTAACTTGCAGACCACAGGATTCAGGATTTGTAGCACAGGGTATGGACCGATGAACCTTGGGGTGAACTTCATGGTGGGTACCTTTAGCCGGAGGTTACGTGTGGAAAGCCATACCCTGTCACCAACCTTGTATTGAGGAGCGGCTCACCGCTTCTTGTCCGCAAAGAACTTGTATCGGACAGAAACCTTTTTATGACTAGCATGAACCTTACGCCAAATTTGTCTGAAGTGTAGTAGAGTGGAAGTCACAGCTGGAACCTCTCCTGTTGGAAGAATTGGTAATTCCGGAACTTGTGGGTGGAAGCCATAGTTGATGATGAAGAACGGAGATTTGCCAGTGGAGGAATGAAATGAATGGTTATGTGCAAACTCTGCCCAAGGCAATAACTCTACCCAGTTGTCCTGTGAAGGGGAGAGATACAGGCTGAGGAAAGTCTCCAAGTCTTGATTGACTCGTTCCGTTTGCCCATTAGTTTGGGGGTAATAAGCGGATGAAAACTTAAGTTTAATTTGTAAGGCCGAGCAGAGAGCTTTCCAAAACCTTGCGGTGAACTGTACCCCTCGATCAGAGACTATTTCTTGAGGCAACCCATGCAACCGAAAATGTTCTCGGACAAATATTAGAGCTAATTTAGGAGCTGTCGGCAGACCAGTCAATGGAACGAAGTGCGCCATCTTCGAAAAACGGTCGACGATCACCCAGACAGTGTTGAAACCTTTGGAACAGGGTAAGTCGGTCACGAAGTCCATGGAAATGTGAGTCCAGGGTTTCATAGGAATGGACAGAGGACGAAGTAATCCAGCAGGAGGTAGGCGAGGAGATTTATGCTGTGTACACTGTGAGAAACAAACAGAGAAAATGCTCTGCGCTCCAGAAATCACTTAAGATTAATTAATTAATCAATTAAATGCAGTCTAGCAGGGAGAATAATTGACTCAATGAAGCTCGACTTTTGAAAAGAAAATATTTTATCAGACAGTCAATATTTAACAAAGACACATAAGACAAGCAGTAAATGTATGTAACAATTTAAAAAGAGGTTTCTACCTCCTGCATATGTAGACAGAAACTGTATCTATGTTTGTGAACGTGCTGTTTAAAACAACGTACAATGTATCTAAAATACAGAATTATTAACCGTGAGAGAGAAGCTCTCTACAGATGGAATGTCAATTGATTCTAACACTGGCGTTCCAGTGTGATATCATATGAAATGTCCACAGATGGCTCCACAATAACTAATATAATATTCTTAGAGGCAAACAAGCAATAATAATTTCCCCCGTGCTGGTTCCTGGAATTTACTACAGGGTCCTGTGTGCATTTGCACAAGGTGGATATAGAAATTTTGGTTGATGCCTCAATCGTAGTTGAAAAGCAGACCCGCTGATATGCCAAAATCTCCGTCAAAGCAGCCGTCAATTGACCGTAGGATGACAATCCATTAAGAACCTCCCAGCAGAGGACGTAATCTGTTTAGCTGGCGGTGGCGGTAAGGAACGGCAAAGCCGATAATGGCCATTGCTGTATTGGCCGCACGGTGGGGATCCGTTCGTGTCCGGCTGGCCGCGGCGGTATCCAGATGTAAAGGTGCCGCAAATGGCTGGAGTGCTTTTACCTCATAGCGGAGGTATGATTCATGGAGATCAATGGGCTGCAGTGTGGACAAAGGACGGAGTGCAGAAACCGAGATAATAGGGAGCCAATCTGCGAAGTAACATATGTCCACTGAGCTGAACTTGTACACTGCGGACAAGAATTAACGTAATCCTGTACATCCTTCCTCATGGAGTCCCACCAGTAAGATCTTTGCAGAAACTTGTACATCTTCTGGGCGCCGGGATGACCGGAAAACTTGGAGATATGGGCCCACTGTAGTATCCTCGACCGGAATTTAGCTGGTACGGACATTCTTCCAGGGGGAGGACCTGGAGTAGTTGAGGCAGCGGAGACAGAAATTGGATTCAGAATTAAACTCCGCTCAAAAGAATCCTCTTCATCTGTGGGAGCTTGTGAACGGGACAGTGCATCCGCTTTAGTATTGAAAGTCTCGGCTCAGTACTTGATAACAAAAGAAAATCGAGTGAAGAAGAGTGCCCATCTAGCTTGGCGAGGATTCAAGCACTGTGCGGTTTTGATATACAACAAATTTTTGTGATCAGTGTAAATGGTAATCACATGTTTGGCCCCTTCTAAGAGATATCTCCACTCTTCCAAGGCAGATTTAATTGCTAAGAGTTCCTGGTCTCCAATAGTGTAATTTCGTTCAGCCGGAGAGAATTTACGAGAGTGGAAGCCACACGGATGTAATTTCTTATCTGAGGAGTACTGAGAGAGAACGGCCCCAACTCCGACCGAGGATGCGTCAACTTCTCGGAAGAAAGGTTCCTCGAAATTTGGTTGTTGGAGTACTGGAGCGGACATAAAAGCCTATTTCAAGTGGGAAAAAGCCTCTATGGCTTCGGGAGGCCACAAACCCGAGTAGATAAAGTCAACCTTTCTGTCAAACTTGACAGTTGTTAACGCCCCCTTGCCCTAGGACCCGCCCCCTTTTAATATTAAATGATAGTGTTTTATATCGCTTAATATAAAATTAATATAAAATTTATAGTGTTCGATATTAAACCGTATTAAAAATTGTCGCGTAACACCAGTCGCAGAGTGTCGCGCAACACCCCGTCGCAGAATGTCACATATGACACACACTTTAAAATACATCTTTTTTTTTTTTTTTTTTTTTTGTAACACAAAATGTTCTTACATTCCAGCAGCTGAAACTTCATGAGTCACACATGTTACAGTTTTAAAAAGGATAATCACTAATGACCGTGTCACAAAGGTCATTTTAAATGCTCAGAAACCCCTCAGAAGCCACGATGTACAATTTAACCATGAACATTCTTAGAAGCAAGGGTTCATCACACATGGCACTAATTTAAAAGATCATTTTAAAATGTCACAAAGGTCATTTTAAATGTCACAGAAACCCCTCAGAAGCCACGATGTACAATTTAACCATGACCATTCTTAGAAGCAAGGGTTCATCACACATGGCACTAATTAAAAGATCATTTTAAAATGTCACAAAGGTCATTTTAAATGTCACAGAAACCCCTCAGAAGCACGATGTGCAAATTTGACCATGACCATTGCTTATAATTTGACCATGACCATTTTCGATTGTTATCTCTGTAGAGGAACATTAGCACCACCTACAGGTTTATGTGTTAACTCAAATCGGATTTTTCCAACTTTTGGATTCATTACATACCATAATGAGATATCATGGTGATGGGTCCTAATCAAATCAGTAAGCCCGTGTATATTTATGGAATCATAAAATAATTTTGTATTCATGTACAAAGACAATATTTTTTGTAATTTTAGCTACAAATCAGTAAGCCAGTGTATATTTATGGAATCATAAAATAATTTTGTATTCATGCACATTAGTTCATAAGAACTTCTGTATAATGCTTTTTATAAATTCATTTTATTATTAAATAATTTATGCGCTTTTTATGAGCCTCATATTCTACAGTATAAGATATACCCATTTGGAATGACTTCCATTCAATCTATACAAGTAGTTTAGACCACTCAGGATTTTTATTTTTTTTATTTATTTATTTATTTTTTTTCTTCTGTATATATAATATAAATGTATTTGGTATGCGTTTGATGCACTGTGTATGACATTTAAGAAACAGCTAAAAGATTATATCTTTATTGTAACTGAAAATATTTATCACATTTACTAAATTATAGACTAGAATTTATATATTTAAAAGTCCCGCCCAAGCATCTTGGAAATGTGGGACGGCGTACCACAGGTTGGTGGGGGCCATATGGCTCACAGCCAGTGTTATAAGAACAGACCACATCACTGAAGTGCACTGAGAAGAAATTTCAACTGAAGCCGCACAGCTATACACACTTGAAGTTATAATGGTAAGTGTTGTTGTTATTATTATTATTATTATTATTATCATAATTATTATTATTATTATTATATTTATACATATTGCATTTTTTTTTTTTTTTTTTATTTTTTTTTTTTTATTTATTTTACAAATATGGCTCTGAATGCTGTTTAAATATGTTGTTTCTATGCCACGATATACACACTGTTACACGATTCTGTCCTGCCATTGCATCCTTTGTTTTTAGGCATACATGTATAATATGTTAATATTTCAAACCTATTGTACAAAGCGCATTATGCACTCATATGTGAAATGCATCGCTAAACAGCAACATCAATGTGGGTATACCACATTGATGTAGTTGTTTAGCGATGCATTGTAACACATAGAACATATAGTTTTAATAATGTGGCTGTCTGAATGTTATTTAAATATGTGGTAATAGCGACATCTAGTGGTTCATTTTGGGAATGCGCCAACACAATATTTCAACTAAAATTAACCGTCTCTCATTTTCAGAGACAGACAATGCAGAACATCAACAACAAAAACACTTTCATGGTTAGAAACAGATCTTCTTCTTCTGATGATGATGATGCTTTGCCAAGTTATCAAACCTCTCAAAGTAAGCTATGTCTATAAAGGACATTGACGCGTTTTTATTTATATTTCAAGTTTAAATAGTATGAAATTATAGTCAAGGTCTACAATTTGTTCATTTTTAAAAGTTTAAATAGTATGAACGTACAACAGTCTGGATACATTGATAAGTAATTATTAAATAGTAATTATTAAATAATTATTATTTTCTCATTTTTATTTCCCACGATTTGACAGTAATCACAAATACAGAGAATCTCGATTTGTCTGTTGATAGTCCCTTTGGCTTAGACTTCAGCGCTATACCGGATTTTAATAATATTTTGGAATTGGCGCCAGATTGTGAGTAACATGATATCTTTATTTATTTTTCATTTTATTTTTTATTTTTCCACGGCTAAAGAATTAAAAATAAACCTTGTACAGTTGTGCTGATTTGTTGTAAACTGTACACACTTTATATTCTCAGTAATGAATCGCTTTTTCATGTTATTCTAATTTTATACCGTATGTAATATTTTTTATTTTTTTTATTTTTATTTTTCATTTTTCACCGGCTAAAGATGCCACAAAAATGGATGATGCGACGGCTGATGTTATTCTACGGGATATATTGAACAAACCTGATTATTGTCACAACACATCTATACAGAACAGCAATGTTGTTGATGAGCAACCGTTTTTCCCACACGCGACAGGGGGTCGTGCTAAAACATTCGAATATAAAGCAGGTGTGTAATCAAGCACTGTTATATGGTATATTGTTATGCGTTGATTTAAATGCTGATTTTCAGGCAGCGTTGTTTATATTTATTTTATAATATATGTATTACAGATGACGCTGTAGCAATGCGTTATGCGCCGACGATACCATCAGGATGTGATACAGTAGCGCAAATACCCCGTCTTAGTACAAGCGGGAAAATATCAAAACGCACAACCGCCGCTGAAACGGAAAGCCATCAATTCGCAGCAGCAGGTGTGTAATCAAACACTGTTATATGGTATATTGTTATGCGGTGATTTAAATACTGATTTACATGCAGAGTCGTTTATATTTATTTTATAATATATGTATTACAGATGATGCTGTAGCAAGACGCTATGCTCCTTTGATACCAACAGTCAGTGATACATGCGCGCAGATACACAGACCTAGTACAAGCGGGAAAATATCAAAACGCACAACCGCCGCTGAAGCGGAGAACCATCAATTCGTAACGCCGGCAATTGTACATAAGGACGTTGCTAGGTCATCAGTTATGGCTGTGCATAACGGCTGTATCGTCCCGAACAAACGAAAGCCAGCTCGACCAAGAACGAATGAGAGAAGTCATAATTCAACATTTACAGATCTGAAAAGAAAATTGTCATATTCCGAAAATGATAAGCCGCAACGGAGAAGGATCGCGTTACAAACTGTATCATGCGTAAGTAATGATGTTGCTGTAACATCAAAACACACAGCGTTTAACACTGCAGACCGGGATGTCGCTGGTAATACAAAGACTGTAAAGGTTAAGAGGGCATCGCGTCTCTCAAGAAGTAATGTTAAGCAATTGTCGCAATCCGCTGTAATCACAATTCCAGATACACAGGTTTGTTCTGAAACAGAAACAAGACACATAGCAGGCATTGGTTTGTTATCAAATATTGACTCAAGAAGTAATGTTAAGCAATTGTCGCAATCCGATGTCATCACTATTACCGATACACAGGATTGCTCTGAAACAGAAACAAGACACATAGCCGGTAATCCTGTGATATCAGATATTGATGACATAAATGGGCAAGAGCTTATTACAAACTGTGTAGAGTCAACGACACAAGATCCGCAGAATAGTTCTGATGAAGTATTATCAGCCGTTGCAGGAATACCTGGTGATACTACAACGGTTGATTGTGTAACATCAATGCCCAATATTTTTACAACGACAGCCCTGGTACACGCATCGGCTGATGCTTGTGTACCGGCGCGAGGGCTAGCGCCCGACATAGTTGATGAATGTCAAAATTCAGAACAATTAGGCCAAGACGCTGAAATACAATTTTACGCGCTGTTGGGTAAGATACGGGAAGATGTTGAGAACATGGGCGTAAAAGCCGGATACTTGTTAAAACACATTAAAGGTGTGTGCCACGGTAGTAAATGTAAACAAGACATTGTTAAAGAAGTTGTTGAGACGTATATGAATGTCATGTCAAAATACATAGATCGGTCGGTTAAGACCACTGAATTTATTAAAGCCAACATACATCATTTTGCAGAAATAAATGAAACTGATCCGTGACTAGGCATGCTAGGCAATGGTTTGAAACGTGTTTTAAATTTAAATGACTGTAAAAAAAAACCACGAATTAAACCTTGTTTAACATACAAGATCTCACAGTTATTCCGACGCGCAAAGGTGAAACAGGCTGTAACAACATTAATCAGATCGAGAAAGCGCAAGCGGCACAGGGAACATGCGGTAGGTGGCCAATTGAGAAAACGCAAGCGGCACAGGGAACATGTGGTAGGCGGTCAGCACAGTGCGAGGCGTGTAGATTTAGATCAATCCCCACCCCATGCATTACCGAATGACGAATCACAGGCTGACAATATTGAGCGCGATGCAAGCCCCATATATGATGATGCAGGCCGTGTTGAGTCACCCGGTAATGACGAAGGTCGGCAACATGTATACTTAGAGGCAATTAACAGTTATGAACGACAACGACCGAATTTCAGAGCCGTTGAGTACCACAATCACTATCGGTTTGTTAATTTGGACAGGGTTACATCATTTGTAGAGGGGGTTCGAGCCATTCATACGGCTATACAGGCCATGCTCGATGGTGTCCTTGCGGGCGTGGATCCGGCCGACCGCGTTCAGCTTAGATTGGAGGGGGGTGGGTTACACAATGCCATCTATTCGCATCGTAAGCCGCAAGAAACATTAGACGCTGCCAGTTTTTTGAATCAGATTACAAACACGCTTCAAAGTAACGCTGAATTCTTATTATCCACAGGCTTAAGATTTGTGATCAGTATTTTTAAAAACAGGGCAGGGTCTGGTTTGACTGGGCGTAGTTTACAGCGCCTGCCCCAAAGTTTAATAATAGATAAAAGAAAGAGATATCTCTATGACTTCAGACGCGTAGGTAATAACCTGTGTTTGGCCGCTAGCGTCTGTAAACTTCTGGATAAAGGTAACAATGCCAATGATCATGTAATACAGGAGAGAGCGATCCAACTACATAAAGCTTTGAATCTGCCGCTTGATAAAGCGGTCAGCTTTAGCGATGTTGCAATTTTTGAAAATTATTTAAAAGTATCCATCAATCTCCTCTATTACAGTCAAGGGTCTTGGAAATACTACAGTGCAGACAGTCGTTACAAAGACACGATCTTTGTGCTATATCACGATTGTCACTTTTATGGGATACTCGATATCAAAGCGTTTCTTGGTGCCCGATATTACTGCGTCCGTTGTCATAGCGCTTACCATCATAGAAATAATCACGATTGTCTTTTCTTTTGTAAGGCTTGTCACAGGCCGGCTTGTATTGACGACGGTGTGACGGCTTTAAGGTGTTCGGTGTGTAGGGTATTTTGTCGATCAAACGAGTGTTTAGAGCTACACAAAGCTTTAGCTCTTGATCACAAAATATCCTGTCTTGAACATGTATATTGTGACAAGTGTTGTCTCTACAGGCGAACAGATCATAACTGCAGAGGCCTAAAGTGCCCCATTTGTAAGGTGTTCGTTGATGGGTTTTCGAACCATTTGTGCTATATACAAACCATCAAGCCGGAAGAGCCCACAAAGAAATACATCTTTTATGATTTTGAGTGTATGCAGGAGACGGGTGTGCACATACCAAACTACTGTTACGCTTTAACATTAACGGGTGAGAAAGACTGGGAGTTTAAGGGTGTTGCGTGTATCGAAGACTTTGTAAAGACGTTCATGAAACCAAAATTTGAGCATTACACATTCATAGCCCATAATGCAGGTCGCTATGATGCATATTTTGTGCTGCGCCAGCTGATTAAGGAGAAATTAAAGATTGAATTATTATCTAGAGGCGGCAACATAATGTGCATCACGGTAAAAGATTTGAAGATAAGATTTATCGACTCTTTAAATTTTTTACCCATGCGGCTTAGCAAGTTACCAAAGGCGATGGGGTTTGACGGTACCAAAGGTTATTTCCCACATTTTTTTAACACAGCTGATAACCAAAATTACATAGGAACTATGCCGTCAATAGAGTATTTTGGTCCACAATACATGATGCCTGATGAATTATCTGAGTTTACAGCTTGGTATAAACAGTGCGTACACAAACCGTTTAACTTTCAAAAAGAGCTCGTGCGATATTGTAAAGACGATGTGAAAATATTACAAAAAGCTTGTGATGCTTTCAGATCTGCTGTTATAGCCATGACAGAACAGGAGTTTCTAATAACAAAGAAAAAAAAAAAGGTTGTGGTTAAACGTCACATCGAGGCTTTTCAATTAGTCACGTTGGCGAGCGTATGCATGGCCATGTACCGGTGTAAATTTTTACAGGAAAAGACACTGGCGCTTGTACCGGGTGATAACTATCACAAGACGCAGAAGCGTTACTCAACGCCCGCCATACAGTGGTTAATGTACATAGAACACAAAGAAGGGGTGAGTATAAGACACGCTTTACAAGGGGGTGAGAAGAAAGTTGGTAAATACAGCCTGGATGGTTATGCCGTGATTAACGGAACACCCACTGCATTTGAATTCCAAGGTTGTTTTTACCACGGCTGTGGTGCTTGTTACAACGCCGATGATAAAAACAAACTGACTAAAACGACCTACGGTCAATTACACCACAAGACGCAGGTAAAGTTGCACTACCTTAAACGTTGTGGATTTCAGATACGTGAAATCTGGGGTTGTGAATGGAAGTCTATGCTAGATTCTGATGCGGATCTACAGGCTTTTCTGAAGGGTAAAGATTTACCCGAACCCTTGGAGCCACGTGATGCTCTTTATGGCGGGCGCACAAACGCCATAAAGCTGTATCACAAAACAGGCTGTGATGAAAAAATACACTATTTTGATTTCACCAGCCTCTATCCGTATGTTAATAAAACCAAAACGTATCCTATACAGCACCCACGCATTATTTATAAGGACTTTGGTGATGTCACAAAGTATTTCGGTTTTGCCAGGGTTAAAGTTTACCCACCTCGTGGCCTATTCTTTCCGGTTCTGCCGGTTAAAATGGGCGGCAAGTTAATGTTTCCATTATGTCGCACATGCGCTGAGTCTGGACAGACTGAGCCGTGCGTTCATGATTCAGAAAAACGTGCGCTCATCGGTACATGGTGTACCGTGGAACTAAACTTGGCTGTAGAAATGGGTTACAAGGTATGTAAAATCTATGAGGTGTGGCATTTTGATGAGAGATCTGACAAATTGTTTTCAGGCTACATTAAAACGCACCTCAGGGATAAACAAGAGGCCTCTGGTTATCCCGAATGGTGTACAGACGCCGAGAAACGCCAAGAGTATATAGACGCCTATCAAAAAAATGAAGGCGTGTCTTTACGACCCGAACACATAGAAATCAACCCCGCTAAAAGACAAATTTCAAAATTGTTTTTAAATTCCTTATGGGGTAAATTTGGTCAACGTAGCAACATGCCCAATACGTGTCTAGTGACTGACCCCGACAAACTTTTTGAATACGCGTTCTTACCGTACTATGACGTGTCCGCTTTGGATTTTATTGACGATGATACAGTTATGGTAAATTGGAAGTATTCCAAAGATCATTACACCAGGGGTGCAATTTCAAATGTAACTATAGCCATCTTTACAACGGCTTATGCACGTGTTGAACTGTACAAACTACTGTATAGATTACAAGATAGATGTCTTTATCACGACACCGATTCTGTAATTTTTGTCAGTAGACCCGGTGACTGGAGCCCGCCATTGGGTGATTATTTAGGTGAGTTGACCAGCGAACTGCCCACAGGCACACATATAACAGAATTTGTCTCAGCCGGTCCCAAGTCATACGGCTATCGACTAAACAACGGAAAGACCTGTTTAAAAGTTAAAGGTATAACGCTCAATGTTGATAATGCGCAGCACGTTAACTTTGACAGCCTGAAAGAACTGGTCTTAGATTATCCTTTAAACCCCGAAGGCGATGACCAGAAAAAGGTTGTGATCCGTCAACCCGGTATAGTACGTGTGAAAAAGTGCTGGCAGATAGAGACGCGTACTTTGCAGAAGACGCAAAGGTGTGTTTATACTAAACGGTCTCTTACGGACAACTTCACAACACTGCCGTTCGGCTATTAAGATGGACACCAGATTTCAACACCCTTTCTCATGTATTTTAGCGGGGCCGTCCAATTCGGGTAAAAGTTATTTTGTCAAAACGCTGTTGCAACACGCTGCAACACATATGACTCATGTACCTGATAATGTTGTTTGGTTTTACACCTGTTGGCAACCTATATACGACCAACTTCTGCGTGATTACCCCGGTACGCGCTTTATAGAGGGGTTACCAGAGTCTTTTAGCGATGATCAACTTTTTCCCCCTGATAAGGTTAATTTAACAGTGATTGATGATTTGATGGACGCGGCAAGTAATAATTCTGAGGTTGAGAAGGCTTTCACAAAGTATGTACATCATCGTAATCTCAGTATCCTGTACCTTGTCCAAAACATATTTTGTCAAGGTAAAAAGAGCAGAACTATACATTTAAACACAAAATATATGGTCCTGTTCAAAAACCCCAGGGATAAAATGCAGGTGGGCATTCTGGCTAGACAAATGTACCCATCGAAACATCGTTTTTTTCTCGAATCCTATGAATCCGCGACGGCTGCCCCTTATGGGTATTTGCTGGTTGATTTAAGAAACAACGCTCTTGACGATTATCGTTTACGAAGCGGCTTATTCCCACCAGACAAGCCTGTCGCTTTTGTCATTAAGAAGCGTGGTTCTATAAAGCTATAACAGTACAACCTTTAGTCACTTGTTGCCATTCTAACAACGGTGAACATGTCGGGGCGGATAAGACGTAATTGGGTGCTTTTAAAAACGTTAATTAAAGCAACACCAATCCAAAGAAATGCTATTTTATCCAACGCTTCAAACGATTTAGTCACGGCCATTTGTGAGATAGCGCTCAACACGCTTAAAGGCAAAATACCGCTGTCTCAGCGGCAGCTGAACTACCTTAAAAAGAAGCGTGCGCTTATAAAATCACTTTGTAATAAGAAATGTGCCATTGGAAAAAAGAAGATTCTGGTTAAACAGTCGGGTGGTTTTATCGGCTCGCTGCTTGGTTTTGCTATACCGCTAATTACAGGACTATTGTCTAATCGCTGATGGAGTACGCTGAGAAAATGTATCTGGTGCCTCAGAATCAGATAGAACGTTTACATAATAAAACGAACAGCGACGACATACGTAAAACAGCAACGCACGGTCTAGATGTAGAGATCGTGAAAATACTACAGAATAATGATTTATCAGAATATGAAAAAGCAAAGCGATATACAATGTTGTTGCAGAGATACCTGGTGTTGAGTAAGCAGGCTGATAGTGAAATGTCAACTTTAGCTCTTTTATCACCCGTTGCAAAATCTGTTGATGAATCAAATAATACGACACAGCCTATTGCCCCCGATGCTGTTTATCATGAGCTTTTGAGCGGTGTTAATGACCGGTATAAGAAAAACTGTGAAATACTATTGAGTAAAATGACACGCTCTAAACACATCACAGACTGGAACAGTAAAGGGGAGTTTCTGTACAAAGGTGTCACTGTGCCTGGTTCCAACATGTTAGATTTAATAAGAAGCATCACGCAAAGTAACGGTGTGTCGATCCGTAATATACCGAATGGTTGGCCTGAATTTATGCGGGCTATGTCTGAATTGAATATTCCCTCAACCGTCATAGCCAATGCGGGGAATAGAATGTGTTTAGAACGATTAAAAGCTGAGATGCAGGATGACTCTGATGGCGCTGTGACATCGCCCATGTCGTTACAAACCCTTAACAAAGGGCGAATAAATGTTTTAAGTCCCCCAGGTTTAACAACACCGCACGGTTACTTACTGCCTAGGAAAAGATCCGTAAATCTATTTCAGGATTCACAGTGGCTGAAACTATAACATATAACTAATTTATATTATTTTTATACACTGTATTTTGTGTTGGTATTTTGCGCCACAATGTTTAACTTATGTCAATAATATTTTATGTAATGTTTTAAATGCATCTTTACCGTGTTATATATATATATATACATATATCAATAAAATATGCTTATGCTTTATAAAACAACGTTTTGTTCTTTGTTTCTATTGCTGTAAACGGAAGAAATTTCAAGCACACGATATAAAGTTTAATAAACAACGTTGTTTATTAGAAAAACATCATAGATATGATGCGTTGTACATAAAACGTATCAAACAGAATGTTGATTACAAGTTACACAAACAATACAACGTTGTGCGTAACACGCTTCACACACAGCGTTGTGCGTGAAGCGTTTTATGTACAACGTGTCATAGTTATGACACGTTGTACATAAAACGCTTCACGCACAGCGTTGGTTACAAGTTACACAATTCTGTATATATCTATATTCATAATGACTCAGACAATGGCTTCTTGGGAGTCGTCTTACAAAATTTGAAACAAAACAATCATTACGTTTTGTGTCATCACTAAAACGGGCCAGTACATCCACATATTTGTATTTTTTACACATGTAAAATATAAAGTATATGCAATATTGACCGCAAACGGTGCTGTTAAAATTTTGCAACTGCTTATTTTGGTGATAAACACTTTTTGAATTCAAGTTTAAAAAATTTATTATCGCTTTTGGGAATAGGGGGCTGTCAGGGGCTAACCCGTAAGAATCAAAAAAGTAACATTCACGCTGTTCGTTAAAATAAGCGGCCAGCCAGTGCTCACCCGGCTGCCCGCTGCTATGCGTATTGATTACAAACGCGCAGGGGTATTGCGACAGTTTACTGACCGGCAACATATCGCACGGATACGTTCCTTTAAAAATATGCCTTGTGCTTTGCACGGCGTACAGAATACAGTTTATCTGTAATGTGTTCATTTTTTCAGCAGCATAGTGTTAGTTTATTTCATTTATAGATAATCGTACAGCACATCGCGCCTTTGATTAATCTCGATGATGTTATCAAATAGAGCATATATTATCACATTGACTGTCCGGTCCAACGCTTCTGCAAAGCGGAATTCGGCACGTAGATTGCCTGTTCTTATCAGGGAAAGGTGTTCTCCACACTCCTGTTCTGGTGAAAGGTCAAAAGCAAATAGCGTGTAGCCCCTGATGTACTCTTCGCGGTCAATCAGTATACCATTGTCAGATTTCTGCTTATTTGTGATCTGTATGAGTGACATATACTCTCTTACAGCATTACCGCTTTCAAAGTCGGGTTGAAATGGCTTGGCGGGGTGCGGCGTTCCATCCAGATAAAGGGACGCAAAACTTACATTTTTGTGTTCAAAGCACAGGGGGTTCCTGTTATGTATTCCTGAAAATGATTCGTTATCCACGAAACCGGCTATAACTGTTTTCGGCACTTGTCCTAAAAATAAATTTTCTAGATTAAATACTCTACTGCCTGCTGGTACGCTGTAGATTTTCATCCCAACGCGGTCAATCGCGTATTTCGCGTTACCGTTTAACAGAGCCTGCGCGTGCCCAATCCGCACGGCCGGTGAGACCTGAACTCTTTTCACGAACAGGGATGCAGCTGTGATCTGTATTTTAAAGGCATCCGCCTCAGATGACATTAAGCAGAATGCGTCTTTGTTTCTGGTTAGTTTAATCTTCAGATCAACGGCGTTTAAAATTAGTTTATGTTGATGGAAAAGGTCGCAGTGAAGCGGTCCTAGCAGTTCAACAGTGCGACTCTGCGTTGTTGCGCCTGCTCGTTTTTTGAATCCCGTATTCGGGCCGTCCAGCGCCGTGTTGTTAAATTCACCATCCACATCTTTGTAAAATAGTCCTGTTGTGTGTTTTGTTGACAACGCGTCCGAGCTGTAATTTAATATAGTCTCAATGTACGCGCGGTATGCGTAAAGATTGTTGGATTGTGATATGAGCCTGTCGCCCAGAGTTACATCCACTTGGTTGAATAAGGTCGCTATTGGGTAATTAATAAGCGCGACCCGCGCACCTTGCGGTATCGGCGTGTTATCGGTTCGTACGATCTTGCATGTCACGTACAACAGCGTATTGTTCAGATCGTAGTAGTGTTCACCGCTGGCTGCTATATAAAATTCAAGCGGTGCTGTGTCGGATAACGCCGCTAAAGGTTGAACTTCGACGTATAGACTTTTTTCTATGCTAGTTTGTGTCGGGGGCACGTCAAAAAGATCCAGCTCTGTTTTTGCACATTCAACGGATTCGTGGTGTATGAAAGACATGTTTAAAAAATATCACCAACGGCACTCTTCGGCTTTCTCTTCTTCTTTGAGTTGCGTCGTCTCTGTTTTTTATTTAAAAAGGGTATGTCCCAAGGCGGAAGCGTTATCATACGCTTCCGTTTTCTTTTAGACACGCCTTTTCTTGTATATATTAGTCCTGAACCGTCTTGCTTTGCCTGGTTCGCCTCGTGTATCTTATTCACAACGGCCGTTGTGGCTTGCCCGATAACATCTTTCGCTATATTACGAACCGCTGTCTTCATATGCGGTTTAGCCAACTCTAAACCTCTCCGGAAAAGAGGAACAGCTTTTCTGAAAAGACTTCGAAAAATACCGCCTAAACCGCAGCCGTACATGTATGCGCTGCCGTGAAAACCTGGTAATCCATTACCGGCTTGAGTTTTATAATATTGCGCATAGAGTCCCGGATCGCCATAATTTTTTACAGCGACCATTCTGCTTAGTTAATAAAATTCAGTTTTGCGGCGCCTGAAGTGTAGCTTCACGATCGCTTTCCCAAACTTAAATGCCATGTTCTCGTTTTGGTCGTTCTTTATCTCTATGGCTATCGTGTCAAAATGTGTTTTGCACAATGGTACGTAATCGGGTTTCTCGTATCGTATTGTGACAACCTCATTGTTATAACCCTTCATTTCAACAGTGCGAAGTAGCGGTACATAACTATCCCCGACCCGTTGGTGTTCGATAATGTCTGTGTACACGTACATCGTATATTGGCCGCCTTTGATGTCGGCGCATGGTTTAGAAATATTAGTTTTAGGTTGTAAACCCAGTATCCATGTCAGCTTAGAACCGGCGTGGATTTGATACAACAGTTTACTGTCACATGTTACAACGCGTGCAAATGGATCATACGTTAGTCTTAATCCAACGTCCAGTTTCAGTTGTACAATTTCAGCGTTGATTACGTTCAGTAACGCTTCGATTGTCTCATAAAAACCGGGTTTAATGCACAAACTCGCGACTCTCGCCACCGGCTGTTCCGCCGTTCCATCCCATGATAATTGCAGTCTACAATCTTGTAAATCCAATGTATTCCACGTATGCGGGTATTGTATCTCAGTAAGTGCCACTTCCCATTCGCCATTTAAGTCTATCGGTTTAGCCAACTTTGTCGTATAGTTAGAAATCTTATTTTGCGGGAAGGTAACAGCCGATGCGTTGCTGGGTAAGGTTATGTAGAAC
This sequence comes from Pseudophryne corroboree, assembly GCF_028390025.1. Taxonomy (NCBI): domain Eukaryota; kingdom Metazoa; phylum Chordata; class Amphibia; order Anura; family Myobatrachidae; genus Pseudophryne; species Pseudophryne corroboree. The sequence goes on from NC_086450.1 coordinate 440,972,780, forward strand.
GACTTGTCATCCATCGCTCGTCTTGTTAGATACTGATGATCTTTATATGTCTTTTATCACCGATGCTGCGACCCAACTGTTAAATTTTGCGGGGTAACCGCGCCACTTGACTAAAGCGTATTTACGGCCTCTGACCGTCTTATTTTTTAAAATCTTTTCCACTTTGTAAACTCTGTTATAGTTTTTTGGTATGCTTTGAAGCTCTTCGGGGTAAAAACTACCTGTTATAACTTCACCGTACAGATCTGCCAACTTATAAAGCGGTTTAATCCCTTTAGTGTTCACACTATGTACAACAAAAATCTCCTCAGAAAAGCTCTGTTCGTAACCTTTCTGAAATATGTCCTTATATTTAGAAATACGGACGTGGTCACCGATTCCTAAACAAACTGGTGCTTTCTTACTTCTAAAGTAATCACCGTAGGTCGTTTTGAAGACACTCAACGCGTTAGAGTCATTCACATCGTTTGGAGCGCACTTAATCGTTCTATGGTATGTGTTATTATAGCTGCGTATGAAGTCTTGTAAAACGTCTATATATCTGTAGGTATTCTTTGCCGTGAAATAGCGCCACATGCGTGTTTTTAAAGTCCTATTGAAGCGCTCTATAACAGCCGCTTTCACATCGTTATTGGTCGTGAAATGTTTTATACCGTATTTTTCTAACACCTTTTTTAGGCTTCTGTTTAGAAACTCTTTACCATTATCGGTTTGTAGCTTCATCGGCACATCACCGCGCTGGAATATTTTTTCAAAAGCATTAGCGACTGTTGCTGCATTCTTAGCGGCCAGACTTTCACCCCACACCCTCTTACTGAATATATCGATGATTGTTAATATGTATTTAACGCCATCGTTGTATTTTGACAAATCTATCAGCGAGACCAAATCGCATTGCCACTGTTGGTTTATACCCGATACACAAATCATGTTCCTTTTATAGTTTTTTCTTGCTGGCTTGTGCAGCGTGTATGCGTCTTGTTCTTGTAACCACTTTCTTACGTCGGATCTTTTAAATTTATTTTTAACCGACCCATAATATTTATCAATACCGCTAAAACTACCTGGTTTTAACACTGTGTAATATGCATCTTTCATCCGCCTGATTTGACGCGCCGCGTTGCGTGACATACTGCGACGGGGTGTTGCGCGACACTCTGCGACTGGTGTTACGCGACAATTTTTAATACGGTTTAATATCGAACACTATAAATTTTATATTAATTTTATATTAAGCGATATAAAACACTATCATTTAATATTAAAAGGGGGCGGGTCCTAGGGCAAGGGGGCGTTAACAACTGTCAAGTTTGACAGAAAGGTTGACTTTATCTACTAACCCGGGTTGGAACCCTTTCTCGTCAAGGCGGTAATGGGCGCAACAATGGTGGAGAAACTTCTAATGAACTTTCTATAATAGTTCGCAAAACCCAGGACTCTTTGTATTGCTTTCAAGGAGAGTGGCTGTGCCCAGTCCCGAATGGCAGAAAGTTTCTCCGGGTCCATGCGAAGCTCCATCCCCGAGATGATATAACCGAGGAACGGTATTGATGTTACTTCGAAGGTACACTTGGATATCTTGGCATAGAGATGATTCTCACGTAAATGGCGGAGTACCTCTTTGACCTGTATCCTGTGTTCAGCAAGCTCTTTGGAAAAAATCAGTATGTCATCCAAATATACCACGACACTTAGGTATAACATGTCTCGGAAGATTTCGTTGACGAATCCCAGGAAGACAGCAGGAGCATTGCTAAGACCGAACGGCATCACCATATACTCATAATGCCCATCCCGAAGTATTGAAGGCGGTCTTCCATTCATCTCCTTCTCTGATGCGTATAAGGTTATAGGCCCCCCTCAAATCGAGCTTGGAAAAAACGTGGGCACCATGAACTCTATCAAATAGCTCTGTGATTAGGGGCAAGGGGTATTTATTTTTGATGGTAATATAATTTAGGCCGCGGTAGTCAATACATGGTCTTAACCCCCCGTCCTTTTTTCACGAAGAAGAAGCCCGCTCCAGCCGGGGAGATAGAGGGGCGAATGAATCCCTTGTGAAGATTGGACTTGATATAGTCTGACATAGCTTGTGTCTCTGGAAGGGACAGAGGATAAATGCGACCCCGGGTCGGCATTTTCCCTGGGATGAGGTCAGTGGGGCAGTCCCAAGACCTATGGGGTGGTAACTGGTCAGCCGCCTGTTCCGAGAACACATCCATGAACTCTTGATACGCCTCCAGGATAAGTTCTTCCTCCACCTTAGTAGAAACACGAAGCGGACAGACAGGGGTGAGACAGTTAGCGTGACAAAAAGAACTCCAAGACCGAATCTGTGCGGTCTTCCAATCGATATGGGGATTGTGAATTTTGAGCCAAGGCATTCCGAGAACCAGATCGTGATGCATTTCCGGAATCACCAGGAACTCAAAATATTCTTGATGTAGAGCCCCGACCTGTAATTTAACTGGAACCGTGCGCTCTGTTATGTTACCCTTGGATATCCTAGTACCATTGATAGCTGTCAAGGAAATAGGCTGTTCGATAGGCCGTACTTCCAAATTCAGGCTTTGGACACAGAGAGAAGAGACGAAATTCCCCGCAGCCCCGGAGTCCAACAGGGCTTCAAAAGACTTGGAAGTAACCTTGGTGGTTAATGATACAGGGAGCAAACAGTCCGAAGTCAGAGAAGATTTGGTCGTAACCCCCAACTTGACTCCTCCGGAACAAGCTTGGCCTGCCCGTTTCCCGGACGGGATTTGCAGGACCTGATGAAGTGACCCGCAGCTCCGCAGTACAGACAGAGTTTACCCTCATGACGACGCTGTCGCTCTTCCGGAGACAATCGGGATTGGTTAATCTGCATGGGTTCATCCGGACTTGGGACCACCGCTTGCCTTGCAGGGGGAAGCCGGAACCTAGAACGATCCGATCGACTACGTTCACCTCCACGTTCCTGCATCCGGAGATCTACCTTGATGCAGAGAGAGATCAATTCCTCTATAGAATCCGGAAGCTCCCGAGTGACCAACTCATCCTTCAGGCGATCAGAGAGACCGTTCCAGAAAGCATCTCTCAGAGCCTCATTATTCCTGCGAAGTTCATACCGACCCACGGATCGGGAGCCTTGAAGGATGCGGAGCAAGTCAGAAGAGGCCGAGGTCATCCTGCCGGGCTCGTCAAAAATTATTCGAAAAGACGTGATGAATTCGGAGTAATTGGAAACCAGTGAATCAGAACGTTCCCATAATGGAGACACCCAATCCAAGGCAGATCCTTCCAGCAGAGAAATAATATATGCCACCTTGGACCGGTCTGTAGGAAAGTTATGTGCAAGTAGCTCTAAATTTTTAGGATTCCCATTATAACGGGACGGAGTAGGCAGCTGAAGGCGCGGAGTGGCATCGGCCGATGACTGAACATTGCTGGAAGCGGCAACTGGTGTGGCTACTGGAACTGGTGCTGGAATTACCAAGGCTAGGGACGCTTGAATCTGATCCAGACGCCCGGACAACTCCTGGAGATACTGCATCACCTGATCTTGTGCCGCTTCCTGACTTTGTACTCAGGAAGCCAGATTCTGGATAGCACTTGATTCCGTGTTCCGATCCCCCGGGTCCATGAGGCCTGAGTATACTATCACTGACCTGGTTTGGGATTGTTGTGGACTCGGGGTATCTTCCGAAGATCGGAAAGAGGAACCGCAACTGGGCCGCAACAGGGATGGACGAATGTAGGTTTTCCTCATACAGGATTCGGACAGCAGGCAGGAAGCACGTGTTGGATATGGAAGATCTCCTGAAAAACAAAAACTTGAAAGGGCTGATGAATCCTCTGCAGACAGATGATAATGAACGTGGCTGGAGAACAGGAAGATTGAGAGTAGTAACCGTGACTGGAATGCACGGTGCGGAAGCCTGTGTTTGCTGGACGCACAGTGAATTAGAGGTACAGGACGCGGAAGGCACTGACTGTGCAAGGAGATACAGAAGTGCTTGGTGGCACTGAGGTGCTTGGACGCACGGAGGTCCTTGGAGGCACGGAGGTGCTTGAGGCACGGAGGTGCTTGGAGGCACAGAGATGCTCGGAGACACGGAGATGCTCGGAGGCACGGAGGTGCTCGGAGGCACGGAGATGCTCGGAGGCACGGAGATGCTCGGAGGCACGGAGGTGCTGGAGGCATGGAGGTGCTTGGAGGCATGGAGGTGCTTGGAGGCACCGAGGTGCTGAAGGCACGGAGGACTGGCGATCACCACTCCTGGGGAACTGATGATACTCAGGCACTGATGCAGTGCCTGGCGCCTGAATTTATACTTCCCACCACCATCTGGTTGGTGGGAAGTGCCTGATGACGTCACCTGCCCAGACGCCGGGCCGAGCGATGGGAGCCGCCAGCGAGGACAGCCGCAGAGAGGACCAGCGCGCCCGGAGAGGTAAGTAAGGTGGACGGGGCGGCGGCGTGACAGTTGGTAGGACTGTGTATGCAAAAGATTAGTAATAATCCTACTCACCTCCTTTACTGTTACAAGGCATGGAGGTGTGTGTGAAGTGGAGACCACCATGTGACAGTGCTGCAAGGGAGGCCTTGTCTGATTGTGTAAGCCATGTTTCTGTTATAGCCAGGAGATTGAAGTTGTTAGATATGAAGAGGTCATGTGTGGATGTTAATTTGTTACAAACAGAGCGTGCACTCCTTAAGGCACATTTTAGTGATTTGGAGGGTGCAGGCAGACATGTGATGTTTATGAGGTTGCCTGGATTTCTATATTGATGTAAATCATGTGGATATAAGTGGGGCAAGTAGTTGGGTCCCGGATTCGGTGAAATGCCACCAACTAATAGAAGCAGGAGATATAAATACAGTTGAAGGTTTGTAAATGTTTTTTATGGTGACCGGTTGTGGATGTTCTTGTCAAAGTAGAAAGATAAGTAAAAATCTCATGAGTGTTAATCAGAGGGGAGTGAATAATTGAGGTGGCAATGTGTACAGAGGGGTGAGTTGCAGGGAGAATGAAGGATGTTATTGTTTTAGAGACAAAACTATGGAGTGCAATGAAGTAAATCAATTTGTGGTAAATGGTTTGTTAGAGATAAAAGTACAGTTCTTAGGCTTGGAGTGTAAAGACGTTGCAATATTAAAATGTAATTCAAATACCTGTTTACTGGTGTTGTTCAGCTGTTCATTTACAAACACTTAACATTAAGAACAATTTGCGTATGCCATTGCAAATTGATCAGAACATCTGACCCTAGATTGCATCTAAGGCATACTTGGCAAATTAATAAAGGCTACCAGTGAGCCAAATGTTTAGTTGGTGATAGGTGAAAAATGACACTGTATAAGAGAATGCAAACACCAGGCCAGCAAGCCTTCATTAACTATGTATAACTGAACAAATCTGCAAACCCAGGTATTTACAGTTGAAAGCAAATCATGGGCCTAATTCTGAGTTGATCGCAGCAGGAATTTTGATAGCAGTTGGGCAAAACCATGTGCACTGCAGGGGAGGCAGATTTAACATGTGCAGAGAGAGAGATTTAGGTGTGGTGTGTTCAATCTGCAATCTAATTTGCAGAGTAAAAATAAAGCAGCCAGTATTTACCCGGCACAGAAACAAAATAACCCACCCAAATCTAACTCTCTCTGCAAATGTTATATCTGCCTCCCCTGCAGTGCACATGGTTTTGCCCAACTGCTAAAAAATTTCCTGCTGCGATCAACTTGGAATTACCCCCCATGATAGAACAACTGATATTCTTGCATAAAAATTGGTTGCATTCTGTTCTTATACTGCATGAGGATGTCAGAGAGAAAGACATGTACATACGTTTAAATGGTCAAAAGAGTTTGCATGAGGTTGAAATGCATATTTCATGTCTGTTCCTTTGCTGCAAAGTTGATTGGATGTTACTGTCTGTTTTCGTCCTGTTTAAGTCCTGAATAAGTCTTTTCATAACATTTCATAACCCTTATAAACAACCCTGATCAGCCTAGCATCACTCCTTAAGACTGAATACCATCCATGTGTCCAGTAATTCCAATCAGGCCTAACACCCCACCCCCAGTAACAGAGGATGCAATAAAACTCCACTAGAATAATCACAGAGATAGCAGACTAACAACAATTTACAAAGTTGAAATAAACTTTCATCCTAGTATATAATACCAACTGATGATGATATTGATATTGGTGTAGTTACCCCAAAAAATATATTTGCACTGCAGCATGAATTCTCTAAACACACCCAAACTGCAAGGGATCGGTGTACTTTTGCACATATGCAAATCTCTGTACAAGAGATCGCACGCATTTAGGGTATATGTGGAAGGTCCCGTACCCGTGCAGCTGCCTCTTTCTTGACGCTTCAGAAACTGAGGACAGGTATTGCATTAATTTCTCTAACACATCAAATAAATAGCTACAATCATCTCATCATGATATGCCAGGCTACACGCAAGCTGTATCAGTGCAGGGGAATATTTTCCTGGCTCCCTGGCCACCACGCCTTCTCTGGTGCCTGCCCCTCTATAGGGCAGGATTGTGGACTGTGGAAGCCCCTAAACTGAAAAGCTGTGCACGCAACCAGAGCGGGGCATAGGGTACTTTCGAACAGATCAATCTCCATGCTTGATACATCACAGGGTTGTTTTATTTTTTTGTTCTATTCATTTAATCCTGGAGGCGTGATGTATTAATAAAATCCTGATGCTGGTGTCTTTCCTGATATGTGCAACCTTTTTATTTTTTTAGCTGCTCACGCATGGTCTTTTGCTAACTCCCCAACCGCACATCTGTAAAAATATTAATATAATTTCCATGAATTTTCTTTATATTAGATATAAAGATGGCGATTCCATATCTATCGAAAACGATCGATATGGGACCACTGATTGGCTATCCAGGATTTAACCCTGTAAGGTAGTGTCATAGCTGAGAGAGAGCCCTCTGGTGGCAGTAGAGCAGACATGCTGCCAGGATAAGTGGGAGAGAGAGCCGTCACACGCACAGACTGTGGAGGAGCGGCTATTAGGCCTAATTCAGGCCTGATCGCTGTTGTGCGAAATCACAAAGCGGCCAATTATCGAATGACTGCGCATGAGTAAGGATCGTAATGCGCAGGCGCAAGGCCTAACTATGAAAAAATCCTGCGTATTTTTTTATTGCTAGGCGAACACAGATTGATTGACAGGAAGCGAACATTTGGGAGTGGTAACTGACCGTTTTCTGGGAGTGTTAAGAAAAATGCATGTGTTCCCAAGCGTTTTCAGGGAGGGTGTGTGACGTCAGCTCCGGCCCCGATCAGCCTGTTTCTTTCACATTGTAGGAATAAGTCCTGGACTACGCACAGGCTGCACAGACTCGAAAATCATTAAATGGTGAGTGGCGAGCCGTTTTGCAGCTGACCGGTGTTTGCAAAGCTTTTCGCACGGCGTACGCAGACTTGCACAGGGCGGATTTTCACTTTGGCTGGGCGGCGACTATCCGATCGCAAACCTCTGTAAATTCACAGAGGTGTGATCAGGTATGAATTAGGCCCATACACACTAAGGGTTAAATTTACTAAAACTTCTAAAACAGAGAATTGGTGATGTTGCCTATAGCAACCAATCAAATGCTGTCTATCATTTCTCTATTGCTTTTTAGAAAATGATAGACAGCATCTGATTGGCTGCTATGGGCAACATTACCAATTCTCTTTTTTAGATGTTTTAGTAAATTTACCCCTAAGGTGGCTTGTTCCAGGGGAGTGACTATCCACAAAGGAAGTATCTAGAGTCCAACAGAACTCCATAACTCCAGCCGTATGCTGGGTGCAACATATCTGTCTGAAACAGATGTACCATCTCTGTTTGCTCGCGGGAACCAGTCAGGACCCTGTCGGTCGGGATCCCAGCAGTCAAAATGTTGACGCAGGAACCCCGACGTTGCTTGGAAGGCTGGCGCAAGGGTGATTAGGTTTAGGCTTCAGGGATGTGGGTTGGTTTAGGTGCCTCCAGGGAGGGTTAGGCTGCGAAGTGAGGGTTAGGCTGCGGGGGGGGGGGGGGGGGGGGGGGGGGCACATGTGCATCTGGCACTACTAGGGGCACATTATGTGTATCTGGCACTGCACAATTGGGGGCATATGTGTATCGGGCACTGCACTATAGTCGTGGCCAATGCTGCAGCGCAGTGCCTGCCAATAGTAAAAGGAAAAAAATAAATAAAACCATTGCCATCGGCCCCTCGCCCACCATCGATGGCGGAACCCTTCTGCACCTCCGCCATCGATGGTACAACCAAAGGGCACCAGGTGCCGAACATCGATGGATGGTCGATGGCCATCCCTACTGAGAAGTCCTCCTGGGAGGTAACAGTAAGCGGGAGCAAACTAGCACTACAGCGGGGGCCTCAAGGTGTGTGGTCCCCGGCTGTCAGACAGTGCAGCAGCAGTGTGGAGTAACAGCCGGCAGGAGCGGAACAATACAGGAGACATTACCACAGGAGACAGCCGGCAGACAGAGAGGACTGTGACGCTCTGGCTGCCCTGGTGCTCTCTATGGTACATTTCCGGCGGCGTGCGTCAGACAGTGACGTCTCCTTAGCCGGTAACGTGTGCTCGCTGCCTGCGTCACCTGCTGGAGCGCGGGGACTGTCTCTGGGCCAACGCCGGTTCTCACCGACTCCAGCTGGGGTCTCCGCCCGTCACTCCGGGCATCTCTAATCATCCGAGCTCCCAGCCAAGCTATCCCAGTGTCCTGCCCAGCCAGTGATCAGGTATCAGACTCAGCCCTTACCGGCCTGTCTCCCCTCACTGCTCTGTCACCTCCTCCCCAACCTCACTGCTCTGTTACCTCCTCCCCAACCTCACACCTCACTGCTCTGTCACCTCCTCCCCAACCCTACTGTTCTCTCATCTCCACCCCATCTTCACTGCTGTCACCTCCTCCTCACTACTCTCTCACCTCCTCCCTAACCTCACACCTCACTGCGGTCACCTCCTCGCACCTCACCAGTCTGTTTCCTCATTCTAAACCTCACCGGTTTTTTTTTTCTCCTCCTCCTCCTCAGCCTCACACCTCACCGCTCTGTCACCCCCTCCTCACCTCTCACCGGCCTGTCTCCCCTCCCAATCTCACAGGCCTGTCTCTCCTCCCCAACCTCACTGCTGTGTCACCTCCTCCACAACCTCGCACCTCACCTATCTGGTCAGTCTCCCCACATCCCTCCAGTCACCTCCTCCCCAACCTCATACCTCGCTTGTCTGCTCTGTCACCTCCTCCCCAATCTCACACCTCACCGGCCTGTCTCCTACCCCCACCCCTATCCTCCTACCCCCAAACAACCTCACCAGCCTATCTCCCCTCACACCTCACTGGCCTGTCTCTCCTCCGCAACCTCACTGCTGTGTCACCTCCTCCCCAACCTCGCACGTCTCCTATCTGGTCAGTCTCCCCACATCCACCAGTCACCTCCTCCCCAACTGGCCTGTCTCCTTCCACCTCACTGGCCTGTCACCTCCTTCCTAACATCAGCACTTCACTGCTCTGTCACCTCATCCCACTACTTGCACCTTATTGGTTTGTCACCTCCTCCCCAACCTCACACCTCACTTGTCTGCTCTGTCACCTCCCCCCAAATCTCACTGCTCTGTCACCTCCCCCCAAATCTCACTGCTCTGTCACCTCCCCCCAACCTCGCTCCTCACCGCTCTTGTCACCTCCCCCTAACCTCGCTCCACACCGCTCTTGTCACCTCCTCCCCAACCTCGCTCCTCACCGCTCCTGTGTCACCACCTCCCCAACCTCGCTCCTCACCGCTCTTGTGTCACCTCCTCCCCAACCTCGCTCCTCACCGCTCTTATCACCTCTCCGCAACCTCTCTCCTCACCGCTCTTGTCACCTCCTCCCCAACCTCACTGTTCTATCTCCCTTCCCCTTACATCTTGAAGGTCTATCTCCGCTCCCCCACGACTTAATTTTTTTCTAATTTCACTAACTTCCTTTTCATAGTCTCCCCCACAGTGTACCTGATTGGGAGTTGTTATCCACTGTATTTCTGGGGGTGATCTATCAAGCATTGAGAGAGATAATGTGAAGTTGGCCAAAGCATTCAATCCACTTCTGTCATCTCAGACTGCTTGATGAATGTCAAAAGCCTTTTGGCTGCTTTGAGCGACCTCTCCACTTTATCTCTCCAAGGCTTGCTATAACTCACCCTTTGTCTGACAAGTAACGTGCCATCACCACTTGTTGACAACACTATTTTTAGGGGTTTCTCGACTTCCCACTTCTCGTCCTCATATTATTACTAAAACTGGTTGCGTCTTTCTGCTCTTCCAGTGTATACTGTATGCCATGCAATGTATGCCTCTATATACCTCTATACTGACACCGTGTGTCCTCTTGCAGACCTTCCACATTCAGCACTTGTGTCTCGCCCTCTGGCCATGGCATCAAAGTCAGGAAAGACCTTGGACCATGAGAAGAACTGTGTCCTGTGCTGCCAGGAGCTAGATGTGTATGCTTTGGGAAAATGTGACCACCCCATCTGCTACCGCTGTTCCACCAAAATGAGAGTGCTGTGTGAGCAGAAGTACTGTGCCGTCTGCAGGGAGGAACTGGATACGGTAAGTCTGGAAAAATGTGGCCAAGTGGTCACAGTGTACAAAAAACGCTATCTAAAATGGGCTGTCCCTGGTGTAGTGGTCGCCTCTCTCCATTCCTCTGGAGGTGAAAGACGTTGCTCAACGGTGACCCGAAAATACTTTCTACAGTCTTATAGACCCGACTATGGACCGTTTACTTTCCAAACTTTATTTAGTGTTTCCCATGGCATGAGAGTCATCACTACACATAATTGTTTTTGCAGTTTGGGAGAGTAACATAGGTTGTTTGCTTCTTGCACTCGCAGGCAGGTCCTTAATTGTTGTAAGGGCACCATGTGGTATGAGACATTGGAAGACACACCCACTTCTAATACGTTGTCGAGACGTGATTACCCTTCTTAGCCCCACTTTCCTTGGGGGGGGGGGGATTCAATACTGTTCGCGGGCATGTAGCTTTCAGGTTAAGTGCTCAGAGCTGTTCGATGGCCTTCACCGCGCCCAGCACTTAAATCACGAGATGTCGTTTTCTGCGGCTGCTGCCCAGGGCTTAGCAGTAAAACTGCATTTTGCGGCATAAGTGCCGGGCACGATGCCGTTAGCGCATGCTAATCATGGGTTTAAAGAGCGTGGAAATTGAATAGCTCCAGGTACTTAAACCGGGAGCTCCATCACCACAAAGATAATTGAATTCCCCCAATGTTATCTTTTATGGAGCTGTTTCCTATAGACGTTGTGTATTATTATTATTATTATTATTATTTTTTATTTTTATTTTTTATATTTCAAATGTATACGTTATCTAGTACTTCTCTGCTACTTGCCTTATTTTTGTCTGTACTTTTTCTCTGTATATATCAAGAAAAAACCCCACAAAAATGCAGTTTACTGGATACACTGGGACTTAATTACAGCTGTGAACTTTGTTTCTTGTGTAGTATGCAGATTACTCATCGCCTACAGTTATCATTTACCTGTTGTAGCCAGGAGAGAGTGCACTGCACACCTTGCTATGTCATTAGTAGCATATACAGTACTGTACCTTATATGCTCATTCCACCCACAAGGAGGCAGCGGCTCTTGTCTGTGCCTTTTGAGTGTACTTTATTCTGTAAGTGTGTTCTATGTAGATTATCCGTGGAGCAGAGACTTGGAGGTGGAGATCTCCGACGCAGCCACATGGGCACAGGCCCCCTCCCAACTTCCTGCCCTGTTATTAATAACAGCTACTAGTATCATAGAGTCTCTCTGACCCCGGCCAGTTTTGGTGCTTGCTATATATAGTATCTTCCCTTGCTCTTCCATTGAAACCATGATGTAGCAGCAGTAGTAGAGTTTATTTATATGGCGCCACAAGGGTTCTGCAGCACCTAACAAAGTACATAAACAAGTGAGCTAAACAAGAAAACAGCGACTTACAGTGTAAGACAATGTAGGACAAGTACATGGTATATAAATGGGACAGGACAGTGAAATAGTCATCAGAGTTGCAGAAACTGAGGGTTCGGGGCCATTGTATTGAGTTGAAAATAGCCTGAGCGGGGAAGGCACATGAGGAGAGAGGGGCCTGCTCATGAGAGCTTAAGGTGGGTACACACCTAGAGATTTATCTGTCTGGTGGGAACAAAAATCTGTTAATATATGGAGCAATGACAATCAACCATTTGCTCCCATATGCTGGAAGGGTTACGGTCATTTGGTCGACACAACTTAGGTCGACCACTGAAGGTTGACATAAACGTTAGGTCGACAGGTCAAAAGGTCGACGTGAGTCACTTTTTCTCTGACGTCCTAAGTGGATGCTGGGGACTCCGTCAGGACCATGGGGATTAGCGGCTCCGCAGGAGACAGGGCACAAAACTAAAGCTTTAGGATCAGGTGGTGTGTACTGGCTCCTCCCCCTATGACCCTCCTCTAAGCCTCAGTTAGGTTTTTGTGCCCGTCCGAGCAGGGTGCAATCTAGGTGGCTCTCTTAAGGAGCTGCTTAGAAAAAGTTTTTAGGTTTATTATTTTCAGTGAGTCCTGCTGGCAACAGGCTCACTGCATCGAGGGACTTAGGGGAGAGAAGTTCAACTCACCTGCGTGCAGGATGGATTGGCTTCTTAGGCTACTGGACACCATTAGCTCCAGAGGGAGTCGGAACACAGGTCTCACCCTGGGGTTCGTCCCGGAGCCGCGCCGCCGACCCCCCTTGCAGATGCTGAAGATTGAAGGTCCAGAAACCGGCGGCAGAAGGCTTTTCAGTCTTCATGAAGGTAGCGCACAGCACTGCAGCTGTGCGCCATTGTTGTCACACACTTCACACCAACGGTCACGGAGGGTGCAGGGCGTTGCTGGGGGCGCCCTGGGCAGCAATGTATAATACCTTATTCTGGCTAAAAATACATCACATATAGCCCCTGGAGGCTATATGGATGTATTTAACCCCTGCCAGGTCTCAGAAAAACGGGAGAAGAAGCCCGCCGAAAAGGGGGCGGGGCCTATTCTCCTCAGCACACAGCGCCATTTTCCCTCACAGAAATGCTGGTGGGAAGGCTCCCAGGCTCTCCCCTGCACTGCACTACAGAAACAGGGTTAAAACAGAGAGGGGGGGCACTTATTTGGCGATATGTATATATATATTAAAATGCTATAAGGGAAAAACACTTATATAAAGGTTGTCCCTGTATAATATAGCGTTTTTTGGTGTGTGCTGGCAAACTCTCCCTCTGTCTCCCCAAAAAGCCAACTGATAGGAGGTTGGAAAATATCCTAAAAAGTATATACACACATACTGGTGTTATACTGCGACCAGCGATCGCCTCAGCCTGGATGGGCAGCGCTGGGGTGGCTTGGTCGGATTCCCTGACTGGAAATATTGATACCCTTGACAGGGACAGTATTTTATTGACTATAGAGCATTTAAAAGATGCATTTCTATATATGCGAAACTCTGGCATCAAGAGTAAGTGCGATGTCCATATCTGCCAGACGATGTTTATGGACACGACAGTGGTCAGGTGATGCAGATTCCAAACGGCACATGGAAGTATTGCCGTATAAAGGGGAGGAGTTATTTGGGGTCGGTCCATCGGACCTGGTGGCCACGGCAACAGCTAGAAAATCCACCTTTTTTACCCCAAGCCACATCTCAGCAGAAAAAGACATAGTCTTTTCAGCCTCAGTCCTTTCGTCCCCATAATATCTGCCCAGGGATAGAGGTAAGGGAAGAAGACTGCAGCAGGCAGCCCATTCCCAGGAACAGAAGCCTTACACCGCTTCTGCCAAGTCCTCAGCATGACGCTGGGGCCGTAAAAACAGGTGCGGTGGGGGGTCGTCTCAAGAGTTTCAGCACGCAGTGGGCTCACTCGCAAGTGGACCCCTGGATCCTACAAGTAGTATCCCAGGGGTACAGATTGGAAATTCGAGACGTCTCCCCCTCGCAGGTTCCTGAAGTTTGCTTTACCAACGTCTACCTCCGACAGGGAGGCAGTATTGGAAACAATTCACAAGCTGTATTCCCAGCAGGTGATAATCAAAGTACCCCTCCTACAACAAGTAAAGGGGTATTATTCCACACTATATTGTGGTACTGAAGCCAGACGGCTCGGTGAGACCTATTCTAAATGGAGTCACTCAGAGCAGTGATAACGAACCAGGAAGAAGGGGACTATATGGTGTCCCTGGACATCAAGGATGCTTACCTCCATGTCCAAATTTGCCCTTCTCACAAAGGGTACCTCAGGTTCGTGGTACAAAACTGTCACTATCAGTTTCAGACGCTGCCGTTTGGATTGTCCACGGCACCCCGGGTCTTTACCAAGGTAATGGCCGAAATGATGATTCTTCTTCAAAGAAAAGGCGTCTTAATTATCCCTTACTTGGACGATCTCCTGATAAGGGCAAGGTCCAGAGAACAGTTGGAGGTCTGAGTAGCACTATCTCAAGTAGTTCTACGACAGCACGGGTGGATTCTAAATATTCCAAAATCGCAGCTGTCTCCGACGACACGTCTGCTGTCCCTAGGGATGATTCTGGACACAGTCCAGAAAAAGGTGTTTCTCCCGGAGGAGAAAACCAGGGAGTTATCCGAGCTAGTCAGGAACCTCTAAAAACCAGGAAAAGTGTCAGTGCATCATTGCACAAGGGTCCTGGGAAAAATGGTGGCTTCTTACGAAGCGATTCCATTCGGCAGATTTCACGCAAGAACTTTTCAGTGGAATCTGCTGGACAAATGGTCCGGATCGCATCTTCAGATGCATCAGCGGATAACCCTGTCTCCAAGGACAAGGGTGTCTTTTCTGTGGTGGCTGCAGAGTGCTCATCTACTAAAGGGCCACAGTTATGCATTCAGGACTGGGTCCTGGTGACCACGGATTCCAGTTTGAAAGGCTGGGGAGCAGTCACACAGGGAAAAAATTTCCAGGGAGTGTGATCAAGTCTGGGGACTTCTCTCCGCATAAATATACTGGAGCTAAGAGCAATTTACAATGCTATAAGCTTAGCAAGACCTCTGCTTCAAGGTCAGCCGGTATTGATCCAGTGGGACAACATCACGGCAGTCGCCCACGTAAACAGACAGGGCGGCACAAGAAGTAGGAGGACAATGGCAGAAACTGCAAGGATTCTTCGCTGGGCGGAAAATCATGTGATAGCACTGTCAGCAGTTTTCATTCCGGGAGTGGACAACTGGGAAGCAGACTTCCTCAGCACGACCTCCACCCGGGAGAGTGGGGACTTCATCGAGAAGTTTTTTCCACATGATTGTGCACCGTTGGGAAAGACCAAAGGTGGACATGATGGCGTCCCGCCTGAACAAAAAACTGGACAGGTATTGCGCCAGGTCAAGAGACCCTCAGGCAATAGCTGTGGACGTTCTGGTAACACCAGGGGTGTACCAGTCGGTGTATGTGTTCCCTCCTCTGCTTCTCATACCAAAGGTACTGAGAATTATAAGACGTAGAGTAGTAAGAACTATACTCGTGGCTCCGGATGGGCCAAGAAGGACTTGGTACCCGGAACTTCAAGAGATGCTCACAGAGGACTCAGGGCATCTGCCGATAAGAAGGGACTTGTTTCAGCAAGTACCATGTCTGTTCCAAGACTTACCGCGGCTGCGTTTGACGGCATGGCGGTTGAACGCCGGATTCTAAGGGAAAAAGGCATTCCGGAAGAGGTCATTCCTACCCTGGTCAAAGCCAGGAAGGAGGTGACCGCACAACATTATCACCACATGTGGCGAAAATATGTTGCGTGGTGTGAGGCCAGGAAGGCCCCACGAAGAAATTTCAACTCGGTCGATTCCTGCATTTCCTGCAAACAGGAGTGTCTATGGGCCTCAAATTGGGGTCCATTAAGGTTAAAATTTCGGCCCTGTCGATTTTCTTCCAGAAAGAATTGGCTTCAGTTCCTGAAGTCCAGAAATTTGACAAGGGAGTACTGCATATACAACCCCCTTTTGTGCCTCCAGTGGCACTGTGGGATCTCAACGTAGTCCTGGGATTCCTCAAATCACGTTGGTTTAAACCGCTCAAATCTGTGGATTTGAAATATCTCACATGGAAAGTGACCATGATGTTGGCCCTGGCCTCGGCCAGGCGAGTGTCAGAATTGGCGGCTTTGTCTCACAAAAGCCCATATCTGATTGTCCATTCGGACAGGGCAGAGCTGCGGACTCGTCCCCAGTTTCTCCCTAAGTTGGTGTCAGCGTTTCATCTGAACCAGCTTATTGTGGTACCTGCGGCTACTAGAGACTTGGAGGACTCCAAGTTGCTAGATGTTGTCAGGGCCCTGAAAATATAGATTTCCAGGACGGCTGGAGTCAGGAAAACTGACTTGCTGTTATCCTGTATGCACCCAAAAAACTGGGTGCTCTTGCTTCTAAGCAGACGATTGCTAGTTGAATGTGTAGTACAATTCAGCTTGCACATTCTGTGGCAGGACTGCCACAGCCAAAATATATAAATGCCCATTCCACAAGGAAGGTGGGCTCATCTTGGGCGACTGCCCGAGGGGTCTCGGCTTTACAACTTTGCCGAGCTGCTACTTGGTCAGGGGCACACCCTGGCTGAGGAGGACCTGGAGTTCTCTCACTCGGTGCTGCAGAGTCATCCGCACTCTCCCGCCCGTTTGGGAGCTTTGGTATAATCCCCATGGTCCTGACGGAGTCCCCAGCATCCACTTAGGACGTCAGAGAGAATAAGATTTTACTTACCGATAAATCTATTTCTCGTAGTCCGTAGTGGATGCTGGGCGCCCATCCCAAGTGCGGATTGTCTGCAATACTTGTACATAGTTGTTGTTACAAAAAAAATCGGGTTGTTATTGTTGTGAGCCGTCTGTTCAGAGGCTCCTACGTTTGTCATACTGTTAACTGGGTTCAGATCACAAGTTATACGGTGTGATTGGTGTGGCTGGTATGAGTCTTACCCGGGATTCAATATCCTTCCTTATTGTGTACGCTCGTCCGGGCACAGTATCCTAACTGAGGCTTGGAGGAGGGTCATAGGGGGAGGAGCCAGTACACACCACCTGATCCTAAAGCTTTAGTTTTGTGCCCTGTCTCCTGCGGAGCCGCTAATCCCCATGGTCCTGACGGAGTCCCCAGCATCCACTACGGACTACGAGAAATAGATTTATCGGTAAGTAAAATCTTATTTTTTTTTTCATACTTAACGATCCACGTGGACTATGATTGGAACGGTAGCAGAGCGAGGCACCTTGCCCGAAGCTTGGCGAGCCATGCGAGGGGACACGGTGCACTAATATGGGTTCGCCGTCACTTTACGGAGAAAACGACATTAAAAAAAAACAGTAAAAAAAAAAAAACACACCTCATGTCGACCTTTTGACCTGTCGACATAGTACATGTCGACCTAACTTGGGTCGACCCAAAGACCGATACCCTGCTGGAAAATGGACGAAAACGGTTGTTCAGATAAATGTATTAAATCAGACGGATGTAACTTATTTGTCTGAATGACCATTGTCTGTTTTCCAGTGTTTGGGAGTAAATGATCAGTTGTAAATTGCTCCATATATTACCAGATTTTTGTTCCCACCAGACTGACTGGACAGATAAATCTTTAGGTGTGTACCCAGCATCCTGAGGGGGAAGGGCAGACGGGTGTGACACAGATGGGGTACGCAGTGAGCATGTAACAGAAGGTTTTGATGAAGTGGGTTTTGAGAGCCCATTTGAAGTTTTGTGTCATTCCTGCTGGGCTCCTCTCTGAAACGCCCTTTTAGCCATTGTAAAGGCTCTTCCTGAATGGACAGTAGCTGCAGCCGATCTATTCAGGCGCCATACCCCTAGTGTTCTGGCTGCTTGAATGTTTCACAGGGCTGATGTCAGGTCTGCAGGAGGTGTACCCAACTAACCGGATATTATAAAGATATAAGACATTATGCAGCTCTCCGCATGCTCTAGTAGGGTTGTTCCCCGCCATGTTTAGGCTGCATTTGGATGCTGGGCTTCTAGGAAGTAGAAATCTCTTTGCAGAGCGAGACTTTGCAGTGACATCACCTGTGAGTGGCAGGATGATTCAGTAACGAAGAGACTGCTCCGCTGCCATTCCGCAGAGCCTGGGTGTGGTGTGTTCATAGGGAATGAGCTCAATGTTACATTCTCCACTAAATAGTCATCACATTATTTAATAGTAAATCTAAATCTCAGCTAATATTATAATGAATTTAAACACTTTTAACAATGTTTCTTTTTGATCTGTCGCCTCTTTTCACTGTTCTCCTGCTCCCCCCTCTCTCCTGCTTGCGCTGCCTTGCATCCTCGGCCTCTGTCTTCCCGCCTGCTTCTCCGTGTTGATTACAGGGGGGTAATCTGTGACATAGACCTGCAGTGCCACCAGTACCCTCCTGTATGTTATACATGAATGCCTTCCATATACTCCATTATAGAGGCTTCATCTTTGTAGAACATTAAAGCATGAAGGATAGCTTAGATGAAACATGGCCACCTCCACTGAGTGCAGGTGCCTTGTTAAGGCTGAAGCTTAAGGGCATTTCCGTGTCCATTCTCCTGGCTGCGGAAGCCTGCAGGACAGGTGTTCAGTCTTTCTGCACTACATAACCCTATTGGCTGTGTCTTTACAGGTGGTGTTTGTGAAAAAGCTCGCCCCCTTCTCCAGTATCAGCACCCCGCAGATGCAGTGTGAGCGGAAATACGACATTTATTACAGTGACGGCAAAGTGTTTGCCCTCTACAGGTGAGGATGGGTTTATTGTCCACAGGATGTCCAAGACCAGCTGTCTTTTTTTTTTTTTTTTTTTTGTATTTAGAAGAAAAATGTTTTTTTTTCATGTAGGGTTTTATCTTCTAGCAGTGGGAATAGTACGCGTTGCCCTTTAGGTAGCATGCAGAAATGACACCCCTATTCTAATTTGGCTCTTTACTTTGATAGCAGATATTTTGGGTTAAATTTACTTCACACTTTGCTTTAAATATGATTGCGGTTTGCAATTCCATACATAAACACACTGATAAATATATCCCGTGGGTGAAAAGAGGGTGTTACTAAAGTGAAGGTGGCAGCATCAGGTGGACACAAGGAAATGTATCACAAAGAGAGCACTGGTCACGCCATGTCTGCCATGCTTCTCTGACATCAGGAAACGTTCATTCATGGATGTCTGCTTAGTGTATCCCACTCATGAGCATGAAAAGCAGCGCGGCCTGTGCGTCAGTGGGGTGACTGGGCCCACGTGCTGCAGTACTCCTCTGTCAGCCTCCCAGCAAGTGTGAGGCAGGGGACCGGTGACGTAAGAAGGCAGCCAGCCAGGACTGTTGGCTCCTGGCAGATCCTTTATAAGAATAACGATGGTTTTATAGCCCAGACCATCTGCTGGGAAACCTCCATTAGATCTATAAAAGGAGGCTGCAGATGTCTGATATCACACTTACTGTTTTATTGTAGCACCCTTGCACAATGTGCAGTTTTGTGTTTTATACGAGCGATGTGTGACTCCCTTTAAGTCATCATGATAAAATAGATATTCATATGTCCTGATTGAGCTTTTGGGTGTTTAGCCAGCTGGTGTCAGATCTCCCATATGTCTTACTCAGGCGTTTGCTTCAGCACGAGTGTTACTTGTGTCCAGAGATGAGACCCTTTCATGCCTTTGCTGACCTGGAACAGCACATGAGAAAGCACCACGAGCTCTTCTCTTGCAAGCTTTGTTTAAAGCACCTGAAGGTGAGACTGTCGGGCATTGTGTGTAAGTGTGGCTCTTATCTCTCCCTACCGTTAATGCTGCTTATTTCATTGCCCCTAGGTGGCAGCACCTATTTTGTTCCAGGACGATAAAGCCGAAAATACCAGTCACCTAAGTTGATAGATCTGTTAACCATTCCATACATTAATCACTTAACTGGCTATTTTTTTTCCCTTCAAAACCCTTCATAACATTATTTTTAAAAATATATATACATATTTAATATAGTTTAAAAATTGTTTGTTTTTAAAAATATTTAAATATTTATAATATTCAAATCTGCAGAACGGATCAAAAACTGGGGGACACAGTGGGTCGGCGCAGTCGCATGTGATTTGACCGTGCCAGTTAAGTGGTTTATACATAGGTTCTCAAGGCACCCCAATGGTCCAGGTTTTAGGTATTTCCATGGTTCAGCACAGATGGTTCAATCAAATATAGAGAGGTGCTAATTAAGCATGGATAAACTTAAAACCTGGACCGTTGAAATGCCTTGAGGACAGCTATTGAGAACCTCTGCATTAATGGCATTAGAGATATTTCACACTTTATTAACACTTGCTGTGTAGCTCAGCGCAAGTTATACTCATGAACCAAGTCGGGGTGGGGAGAGTCCGATTGGCCCAAGTCGGGGTGGGGAGAGTCCGATTGGCCCAAGTCGGGGTGGGGAGAGTCCGATTGGCCCAAGTCGGGGTGGGGAGAGTCCGATTGGCCCAAGTCGGGGTGGGGAGAGTCCGATTGGCCCAAGTCGGGGTGGGGAGAGTCCGATTGGCCCAAGTCGGGGTGGGGAGAGTCCGATTGGCCTTCATAGGGATTCCTGCACAAGAAGTGTACTGTGTGTAACAAATCCCACAATCGCCACTTTATTGCCGGCCTCTTCAGTGCTGATAAGCTACTAAAAAGCGAATACACAAATGTTAATATTCTTTATTGCTTATATTGTATTTAAGCAAACTTCTATCTCTTGTATGGCGTGCCTTTAGTGCAATCCTAGCTGTGATTTTACTCTTTCTCTGAGACCATCTTGTATCCTGTACGCCGCTTTCAGAATTTTACTTATGAGAGGACGTGGTACACACGCAAGGACCTTGCCCGCCATCGCATCCATGGGGATCCTGAGGACACTTCCCACCGAGGTCATCCTCTCTGCAAGTTCTGTGATGAGCGTTATCTGGACAATGACGAGCTGCTGAAGCATCTGCGCAGGGATCACTACTTCTGTCATTTCTGTGACTCCGATGGGGCCCAGGAATACTACAGGTCGGTGTGAGCTCTGCGAATGTTAAACACCACCTAAACAAGTGGCGCTCAGCCTTGTCGGAGGTCGTTAGGCAGGAGAGGTTCTAGGGGTCAGAGGAAATGTGAGCCACTTTGAGACTTCCACCTATAAAAATGTCCTAAAAAAAAAAAATTGGCAATAAACTTGGCATTGTCATCCCAACAAAAGGCAAGTAAGCCGGCGCTGGCTGTCTTTCCAATAATTAAAACAACTATGGATGATTGAAAAACACTTGTATTTATTAACTGACACTAATTAGCGATTGAAAAACACTTGTATTTATTAACTGACACTAATTAGTGATTGAAAAACACTTGTATTTATTAACTGACACTAATTAGTGAATAAAAACATGAATAAAATATAAAATTCACACAATCATATAAAATTAAGGGCATATATGCCCTTAATTTTATATGATTGTGTGAATTTTATATTTTATTCATGTTTTTATTCACTAATTAGTGTCAGTTAATAAATACAAGTGTTTTTCAATCATCCATAGTTGTTTTAATTATTGGAAAGACAGCCAGCGCCGGCTTACTTGCCTTTTGTTGTAAAAACTCTGTATTGGGACTGACAATCCCTTGCTGGCAGCTGTGACAGCGCGTCTGGAATTGTTCTTCTCATTGTCATCCCAACGTCTGGTGGAGTCACAGCAACCATGTATGACCAGCGTTCCTGTGACTTATGGGGTGGGGGGATACTCCATTACTCTTTTAAGAGCAGTCCTCTCAATACAGAGAAGTGTGTTTCCTTTATGCATCTTGTGACCACTTTAGTCCTTAGGTCTAACTGTCCATGTATTGTGAAGTTGCATGTCAAGGCAATCTAAATTTGTCTCTTTGCTTAACTGTATTTAGTACAGGGTAATGTGATGCTCATAGTATAAAACCCAACCCCTCTTCTTTATCGGCCATTACAATACCGCTGGAGCCTTTCCTGACTGACTGGTTAAGGAGAGAAACGTATGTGCGGTTCATAGCAGTAACCGTAGAAAGTATTGTGAGCTACTGTATATGGTATTTCTCTTTCATCCACTAGGGGACACTGGAACAGTCTTATACAATAGGGGTGTGAACCTTGCAACCGGAGGTGTGGCACAATCTAAAATTAGAATTGTCTGCACAGCCGGCTCCTCCCCCTTCACAGCCCTCCTCCCTCGGTTTGAAAAATTGTGCTAGGAGGAAAGAAGCACAATATGGGAGCTCTGCTCCATAAAGAAATTTATTTATATTTCTCTAACGTCCTAGTGGATGCTGGGGACTCCGTCAGGACCATGGGGATTAATAATAATAATAATAATAATACTTTATTGTCATCAATAGTTCAATGAACAATCAACGAAACTAAAAAGCAAGCATATACAGAGACCATAAGAACAGAACGAAGAGAGCACTCCTAAACCCAAGACATTCCCAATTGTCAATTTATCTCGGTCCTATCTGGTTTAACATGTTTATTGCTTTTGGGAAAAAACTACCCCTTAACCGGTTTGTCCGACAAAGAATAGAACGGTAACGCCTATTAGATGGCAACACAGAAAACATCCCCCCATTTGGATGAAATAGATCTCCCAGAATACTTTTCACCTTAGTGAGGAGCCTTTTTTCATATATATCCTGAATACAGGGCAGGCTGACTCCAATTACTCTACTTGCAGTTTTAACCACTCTCTGAAGGGACTTACGTTCTATAGCAGTACAGTTTCCAAACCATACTATAATTCCGTATGTGAGGACACTCTCTAAAATTGCTGAATAAAAGTTTACTAAAATCTCCTTACGTATCCCTGCCATGCGCATTTTCCTCAATAAAAACAGGCGTTGTTGAGATTTGTGCCCTGTCTCCCGCAGGAGACAGGGCACAAAAAGTAAGCTTTTAGGATCACATGGTGTGTACTGGCTCCTCCCCCTATGACCCTCCTCCAAGCCTCAGTTAGGTTTTTGTGCCCGTCCGAGCAGGGTGCAATCTAGGTGGCTCTCTTAAAGAGTTGCTTAGAAAAAGTTTTTAGGTTCTTTATTTTCAGTGAGTCCTGCTGGCAACAGGCTCACTGCTACGAGGGACTTAGGGGAGAGAAGTGAACTCACCTGCGTGCAGGATGGATTGGCTTCTTAGGCTACTGGACACCATTAGCTCCAGAGGGAGTCGGAACACAGGTCTCGCCCTGGGGTTCGTCCCGGAGCCGCGCCGCCGACCCCCCTTGCAGATGCTGAAGATTGAAGAGGTCCGGAACCAGGCGGCAGAAGACTTTCAGTCTTCATCAGGTAGCGCACAGCACTGCAGCTGTGCGCCATTGTTGTCAGCACACTTCACACAGCGGTCACGGAGGGTGCAGGGCGCGGGGGGGCGCGCCCTGGGCAGCAATGTATAATACCTGTATGGCGAAAAATACATCACATATAGCCCTTGAGGCTATATGGATGTATTTAACCCCTGCCAGATATCACAAACTCCGGAGAAGAAGCCCGCCGAAAAGGGGGCGGGGCCTATTCTCCTCAGCACACAGCGCCATTTTCCCTCACAGAAATGCTGGTGGGAAGGCTCCTATGCTCTCCCCTGCACTGCACTACAGAAACAGGGTTAAAACAGAGAGGGGGGGCACTGATTTGGCGATATGAATATATATTAAATGCTATAAGGGAGGAACACTTATATAAAGGTTGTCCCTGTATAATTATAGCGTTTTGGTGTGTGCTGGCAAACTCTCCCTCTGTCTCCCCAAAGGGCTAGTGGGTCCTGTCCTCTATCAGAGCATTCCCTATGTGTGTGCTGTATGTCGGTACGTGTGTGTCGACATGTATGAGGAAAATGTTGGTGAGGAGGAGGAGCAAATTGCCTGTAATGGTGATGTCACTCTCTAGGGAGTCGACACCGGAATGGATGGCTTATTTATGGAATTACGTGATAATGTCAACACGCTGCAAGCCGGTTGACGACATGAGACGGCCGGCGATCAAATTAGTACCTGTCCAGGCGTCTCAAACACCGTCAGGGGCTGTAAAACGCCCATTTACCTCAGTCGGTCGACACAGACCCAGACACGGACACTGATTTCAGTGTCGACGGTGAAGAAACAAACGTATTTTCCTTTAGGGCCACACGTTAAGGGCAATGAAGGAGGTGTTACATATTTCTGATACTACAAGTACCACAAAAAAGGGTATTATGTGGGATGTGAAAAAACTACCTGTAGTTTTTCCTGAATCAGATAAATTAAATGAAGTGTGTGATGATGCGTGGGTTTCCCCCGATAGAAAATTATTGGCGGTATACCCTTTCCCGCCAGAAGTTAGGGCGCGTTGGGAAACACCCCTTAGGGTGGATAAGGCGCTCACATGCTTATCAGAACAAGTGGCGGTACCATCTACAGATAGGGCCGTACTTAAGGAGCCAGCTGATAGGAGGCTGGAAAATATCCTAAAAAGTATACACACACATGCTGGTGTTATACTGCGACCAGCGATCGCCTCAGCCTGGATGTGCAGAGCTGAGGTGGCTTGGTCGGATTCCCTGACTAAAAATATTGATACCCTTGACAGGGACAGTATTTTATTGACTATAGAGCATTTAAAGGATGCATTTCTATATATGCGAGATGCGCAGAGGGATATTTGCACTCTGGCATCAAGAGTAAATGCGATGTCCATATCTGCCAGAAGATGTTTATGGACACGACAGTGGTCAGGTGATGCAGATTCCAAACGGCACAAAGATGTATTGCCGTATAAAGGGGAGGAGTTATTTGGGGTCGGTCCATGGGACCTGGTGGCCACGGCAACTGCTGGAAAATCCACCGTTTCTCTATCGTCCTAGTGGATGCTGGGGTTCCTGAAAGGACCATGGGGGATAGCGGCTCCGCAGGAGACAGGGCACAAAAAGTAAAGCTTTAGGATCAGGTGGTGTGCACTGGCTCCTCCCCCTATGACCCTCCTCCAAGCCAGTTAGATTTTTGTGCCCGGCCGAGAAGGGTGCAATCTAGGTGGCTCTCCTAAAGAGCTGCTTAGGAAAGTTTAGCTTAGGTTTTTTATTTTACAGTGAGTCCTGCTGGCAACAGGATCACTGCAACGAGGGACTTAGGGGAGAAGAAGTGAACTCACCTGCGTGCAGGATGGATTGACTTCTTGGCTACTGGACATCAGCTCCAGAGGGACGATCACAGGTACAGCCTGGATGGTCACCGGAGCCTTGCCGCCGGCCCCCTTGCAGATGCTGAAGTAAGAAGAGGTCCAGAATCGGCGGCAGAAGACTCCTCAGTCTTCTAAAGGTAGCGCACAGCACTGCAGCTGTGCGCCATTTTCCTCTCAGCACACTTCACACGGCAGTCACTGAGGGTGCAGGGCGCTGGGAGGGGGGCGCCCTGGGAGGCAAATGAATACCTATTTTGGCTAAAAATACCTCACATATAGCCTCCGGAGGCTATATGGAGATATTTAACCCCTGCCAGAATCCGTTAAGAGCGGGAGACGAGGCCGCCGAAAAAGGGGCGGGGCCTATCTCCTCAGCACACAGCGCCATTTTCCCTCACAGAAAGGCTGGAGGGAAGGCTCCCAGGCTCTCCCCTGCACTGCACTACAGAAACAGGGTTAAAACAGAGAGGGGGGGCACTAATTTGGCGATATGCTTATATATATATTAAGATGCTATAAGGGAAAACACTTATATAAGGTTGTCCCTATATAATTATAGCGTTTTTGGTGTGTGCTGGCAAACTCTCCCTCTGTCTCTCCAAAGGGCTAGTGGGTCCTGTCCTCTATCAGAGCATTCCCTGTGTGTGTGCTGTGTGTCGGTACGTGTGTGTCGACAGGTAGGAGGACGATGTTGGTGAGGAGGCGGAGCAATTGCCTGTAATGGTGATGTCACTCTCTAGGGAGTCGACACCGGAATGGATGGCTTATTTAGGAAATTACGTGATAATGTCAACACGCTGCAAGGTCGGTTGACGACATGAGACGGCCGACAAACAATTAGTACGGTCCAGACGTCTCAAAAACACCGTCAAGGGTTTTAAAACGCCCGTTTACTTTAGTCGGTCGACACAGACACAGACAGGGACACTGAATCCAGTGTCGACGGTGAATAAACAAACGTATTCCTTATTAGGGCCACACGTTAAAGGCAATGAAGGAGGTGTTACGTATTTCTGATACTACAAGTACCACAAAAGAGGGTATTATGTGGGATGTGAAAAAACTACCATAGTTTTTCCTGAATCAGATAAATTAAATAAAGTGTGTGATGATGCGTGGGTTCCCCCCGATAGAAAATTATGGGCGGTATACCCTTTCCCGCCAGAAGTTAGGGCGCGTTGGGAAACACCCTTTAAGGTGGATAAGGCGCTCACACGCTTATCAAAACAAGTGGCGGTACCGTCTATAGATAGGGCCGTCCTCAAGGACCAGCTGACAAGGCTGGAAAATATAATAAAAAGTATATACACACATACTGGTGTTATACTGCGGCCAGCGATCGCCTCAGCCTGGATGTGCAGAGCTAGGGTGGCTTGGTCGGATTCCCTGACTAAAAATATTGATACCCTTGACAGGGACAGTATTTTATTGACTATAGAGCATTTCTATATATGCGAGATGCACAGAGGGATATTTGCACTCTGGCATCATGAATAAACGCGATGTCCATAACTGCCAGAAGATGTTATGGACACGACAGTGGTCAGGTGATGCAGATTCCAAACGGCACAGTATGGCCGTATACAGGAAGAGGACTTGTTTGGGGTCGGTCCATCGGACCTGGTGGTCACGGCAACTGCTGGAAAATCCACCGTTTTTTACCCTAAGTCACATCTCTGCAGAAAAAGACACCGTCTTTTCAGCCTCAGTCCTCTCGTCCCTATAAGATCATATCTGCCCAGGGATAGAGGAAAGGGAAGAAGACTGCAGCAGGCAGCCCATTCCCAGGAACAGAAGCGTTCCACCGCGTCTGACAAGTTCTCAGCATGGCGCTGAGACCGTACAGGACCCCTGGATCCTACAAGTAGTATCCCGGGGGTACAGATGGGAATGTCGAGACGTTTCCCCTTCGCAGGCTCCTGAAGTCTGCTTTACCAAGTCTCCCTCCGACAAGGAGGTAGTATGGGAAAAAATTCACAAGCTGTATTCCCAGCAGGTGATAATTAAATTACCCCTCCTACTACAGAAAAGGGGTATTATTCCACACTATATTGTGGTACTGAAGCCAGAAGGCTAGGTGAGACTTATTCTAAAAATTTGTTTTTGAACACTTACAAAGGTTCAAATTAAGATGAAGTCACTCAGAGCAGTGATAACGAACCAGGAATAAGGGGACTATATAGTGTCCCGGGACATCAGGGATGCTTACCTCTATGTCCCAAATTTGCCCTTCTCACTAAGGGTACCTCAGGTTCGTGGTGCAGAACTGTCACTATCAGTTTCAGACGCTGCCGTTTGGATTGTCCACGGCACCCTGGGGTCTTTACCAAGGTAATGGCCGAATTGATGATTCTTCTTCGAAGAAAAGGCGTCTTAATTATCCCTTACTTGGACGATCTCCTGATAGGGGCATAGTCCAGGGAACAGTTGGAGGTCGGAGTAGCACTATCTCGGATACTGCTACAATCAGCACGGGTGGATTCTAAATATTCCAAAATCGCAGCTGATCCCGACGACACGTCTGCTGTGCCTAGGGATGATTCTGGACACAGTCCAGAAAAAGGTGTTTCTCCCGGAAGAGAAAGCCAGGGAGTTATCCGAGCA
The DNA here is from genome assembly GCF_028390025.1 of Pseudophryne corroboree. NCBI lineage: Eukaryota > Metazoa > Chordata > Amphibia > Anura > Myobatrachidae > Pseudophryne > Pseudophryne corroboree. The sequence goes on from NC_086450.1 coordinate 441,000,584, forward strand.
AGTCAGGAACCTCCTAAAAACAGTGCATCATTGCACAAGGGTCCTGGTAAAAATGGTGGCTTCCTACGAAGCAATTCCATTCGGCAGATTTCACGTAAGAACTTTTCAGTGGGATCTGCTGGACAAATGGTCCGGATCGCATCTTCAGATGCATCAGCGGATAACCCAATATCCAAGGACAAGGGTGTCTCTCCTGTGGTGGTTATAGAGTGCTCATCTTCTAGAGGGCAGCAGATTCGGCATTCAGGATTGGATGCTGGTAACCACGGAGCCCAGCCTGAGAGGCTGGGGAGCAGTCACACAAGGAAAAAATTTCCAGGGAGTGTGATTAAGTATGGAGACTTTTCTCCACATAAATATACTGGAGCTAAGGGTAAATTTATAATGCTCTAAGCTTAGCAAGACCTCTGCTTCAAGGTCAGCCGGTATTGATCCAGTGGGAAAAACATCACGGCAGTCGCCCACGTAAACAGACAGGGCGACACAAGAAGCAGGAGGGCAATGGCAGAAACTGCAAGGACTTTTCGCTGGGCGGAAAATCATGTGATAACACTGTCAGCAGTTTTTCATCCCGGGAATGGAAACTGGGAAGCAGACTTCCTCAGCACGACCTCCACCCGGGAGAGTGGAAACTTCATTGAGAAGTTTTTTCCACATGATTGTAAACCGTTGGGAAATACCAAAGGTGGACATGATGGCGTCCCGTCTGAACAAAAAACGGGACAGGTATTGCGCCAGGTCAAGAGACCCTCAGGCAATAGATGTGGACGTTCTGGTAACACCGTGGGTGTACCAGTCGGTGTATGTGTTCCCTCCTCTGCTTCTCATACCTAAGGTGCTGAGAATTATAAGACGTAGAGGAGTAAGAACTATACTCATGGCTCCGGATTGGCCAAGAAGGACTTGGTACCCGGAACTTCAAGAGATGCTTACAGAGGTCTTATGGCCTCTGCCGCTAAGAAGGGACTTGCTTCAGCAAGTACCATGTCTGTTCCAAGACTTACCGCAGCTGCGTTTGTCGGCATGGCGATGGAAAGCCGGATCCTAAGGGAAAAAAGGCATTCCGGAAGAGGTCATTCCTACCCTGGTCAAAGCCAGAAAGGAGGTGACCGCACAACATTATCACCACGTGTGGCGAAAATATGTTGCGTGGTGTGAGGCCAGGAAGGCCCCACAAAGAAATTTCAACTCGGTCGTTTCCTGCATTTCCTGCAAACAGGAGTGTCTATGGGCCTCAAATTGGGGTCCATTAAGGTTCAAATTCGGCCCTGTAAATTTTCTTCCAGAAAGAATTGGCTTCAGTTCCTGAAGTCCAGAAGTTTGTCAAGGGAGTATTGCATATACAAACCCCTTTTTTGTGCCTCCAGTGGCACTGTGGGATCTCAACGTAGTTCTGGGATTCCTCAAATCACATTGGTTTAAAACCAGTCAAATATGTGGATTTGAAGCATCTCACATAAAAAGTGACCATGCTCTTGGCCCTGGCCTGGACCAGGCGAGTGTCAAATTGGTGGTTTTTTCTCAAAAAAGCCCATATCTGTTTGTCCATTCGGACAGGGCAGAGCTGCGGACTCGTCCCCAGTTCTCTCCCTAAGGTGGTGTCAGTGTTTCACCTGAACCAGCTTATTGTGGTGCCTTGCACCTACTAGGGACTTGGAGGACTCCAAGTTGCTAGGAGTTGTCAGGGCCCTGAAAATATGTTCCAGGACAGCTGGAGTCAGAAAATCTGACTCGCTGTTTATACTGTATGCACCCAACAAGTTGGGTGCGCCTGCTTCTAAGCAGGCGATTGCTCGTTGGATTTGTAACACAATTCAACTTGCACATTCTGAGGCAGGCCTGCCACAGTCTAAATCGGTTAAGGCCCATTCCACAAGGAAGGTGGGCTCATCTTGGGCGGCTGCCCGAGAGGTCTCGGCATTACAACTCTGCCGAGCAGCTACGTGGTCAGGGGAGAACACGTTTGTAAAATTCTACAAATTTGATATCCTGGCAAAAGAGGACCTGGAGTTCTCTCATTCGGTGCTGCAGAGTCATCCGCACTCTCCCGCCCGTTTGGGAGCTTTGGTATAATCCCCATGGTCCTTTCAGGAACCCCAGCATCCACTAGGACGATAGAGAAAATAAGAATTTACTTACCGATAATTCTATTTCTCGGAGTCCGTAGTGGATGCTGGGCGCCCATCCCAAGTGCGGATTATCTGCAATACTTGTACATAGTTACAAAAATCGGGTTATTATTGTTGTGAGCCATCTTTTCAGAGGCTCCGCTGTTATCATACTGTTAACTGGGTTTAGATCACAAGTTGTACGGTGTGATTGGTGTGGCTGGTATGAGTCTTACCCGGGATTCATAATTCCTCCCTTATTGTGTACGCTCGTCCGGGCACAGTACCTAACTGGCTTGGAGGAGGGTCATAGGGGGAGGAGCCAGTGCACACCACCTGATCCTAAAGCTTTACTTTTTATGCCCTGTCTCCTGCGGAGCCGCTATCCCCCATGGTCCTTTCAGGAACCCCAGCATCCACTACGGACTCCGAGAAATAGAATTATCGGTAAGTAAATTCTTATTTTTTTACCCTAAGTCACATCTCTGCAGAAAAAGACACCGTCTTTTCAGCCTTAGTCCTTTCGTCCCTATAAGAGTCATATCTGCCCAGGGATAGAGGAAAGGGAAGAAGACTGCAGCAGGCAGCCCATTCCCAGGAACAGAAGCCCTCCACCGCTTCTACCAAGTTCTCAGCATGACGCTAGGACCGTACAGGACCCCTGGATCCTACAAGTAGTATCCAAGGGGTACAGATTGGAATGTCGAGACGTTTCCCCCTCGCAGGTTCCTGTAGTCTGCTGTACCAATGTCTCCCTCCGACAGGGAGGCAGTATTGAAAACAATTCACAAGCTGTATTCCCAGCAGGTGATAATAAAATTACCCCTCCTACAACAGGGAAAGGGGTATTATTCCACACTATATTGTGGTACTGAAGCCAGAAGGCTAGGTGAGACCTATTCTAAATCTGAAATATTTGAACACTTACAAAGGTTCAAATCCAGATGGAGTCACTCAGAGCAGTGATAGCGAACCGGGAAGAAGGGGACTATATGGTGTCCCGGGACATCAGGGATGCTTACCTCCATGTCCCAAAATTTGCCTTTCTCACCAAGGGTATCTCAGGTTCGTGGTACAGAACTGTCACTATCAGTTTCAGACGATGCCGTTGGATTGTCCAAGGCACCCCGGGTCCTTACCAAGGTAATGACCGAAATGAGGATTCGTCTTCAAAGAAAATGGACGACCTCCTGATAAGAACAAGGTCCAGAGAACAGTTGGAGGTCGGAGTAGCACTATCTCAAGTAGTTCTACGACAACACGGGTGGATTCTAAATATTCCAAAACCGCAGTTGTTCCGACGACACGTCTGCTGGTCCTAGGGATGATTCTGGACACAGTCCAGAAAAAGGTGTTTCTCCCAGAGGAGAAAGCCAGGGAGTTATCCGAGCTAATCGGGATCCTCCTAAAACCAGGAAAAGTGTCAGTGCATCATTGCACAAGAGTCCTGGTAAAAATGGTGGCTTATTACGAAGCGATTCCATTCGGCAGATTTCACGCAAGAACTCTTCAGTGGGATCTGCTGGACAAATGGTCCGGATCGCATCTTCAGATGCATCAGCGGATAACCCTATATCCAAGGACAAGGGTGTCTCTCCTGTGGTGATTACAGAGTGCTCATCTTCTAGAGGGCCGTAGATTCGGCATTCAGGATTGGATGCTGGTGACCACGGAGGCCAGCCTGAGAGGCTGGGGAGCAGTCACACAGGGAAAAAATTTCCAGGGAGTGTGATCAAGTCTGGAGAATTCTCTCCACATAAATATACTGGAGCTAAGAGCAAATTTATAATGCTCTAAACTTAGCAAGACCTCTGCTTCAAGGTCAGCCGGTATTGATCCAGTGGGATAACATCACGGCAGTCGCCCACGTAAACAGAAAGGGCGGCACAAGAAGCAGGAGGGCAGTGGCAAAACTGCAAGGATTTTTCGCTAGGCGGAAAATCATGTGATAGCACTGTCAGCAGTGTTCATTCCGGGAGTGGACGACTGGGAAGCAGACTTCCTCAGCAGGCACAACCTCCACCCGGGAGAGTGGGAACTTCATAGGGAAGTTTTCCGCATGATTGTGAACCGTTGGGAAAGACCAAAGGTGGACATGATGGCGTCCCGCCCGAACAAAAAACGGGACAGGTATTGCGCCAGGTCACGAGACCTTCAGGCGATAGCTGTGGATGTCCTGGTAACACCGTGGGTGTAACAGTCGGTGTATGTGTTCCCTCCTCTGCTTCTCATAACCAAGGTATTGAGAATTATAAGACGTAGAGGAGTAAGAACTATACTCGTGGCTCCGGATTGGCCAAGAGGGACTTGGTACCCGGAACTTCAAGAGATGCTCATAGAGGACTAATGGCCTCAGGAGCTAAGAAGGGACTTGCTTCAGCAAGTACCATGTCTGTTCCAAGACTTACCGCGGCTGCGTTTGACGGCATGGCGGTTGAACGCCGGATTCTAAGGGAAAAGGCATTCCGGAAGAGGTCATACCTACCCTGGTCAAAGCCAGGAAGGAGGTGACCGCACAACGTTATCACCACATGTGGTGAAAATATGTTGCGTGGGTGAGGCCAGGAAGGCCCCACGAAGAAATTTCAACTAGGTCGATTTCTGCACTTCCTGAAAACAGGAGTGTCTATGAGCCTCAAATTGGGGTCCATTAAGGTTCAAGTTTCGGCCCTGTAGATTTTCTTCCAGAAAGAATTGGCTTCAGTTCCTGAAGTCCAGACATTTGTCAAGGGAGTATTGCATATACAGCCCCTTTTGTGCCTCCAGTGGCACCGTGGGATCTCAAAGTATTGTTGGGATTCCTCAAATCATATTGGTTTGAACCGCTCAAATCTGTGGATTTGAAATATCTCACATGGAAAGTGACCATGCTGTTGGCCCTGGCCTCGGCCAGGCGATTGTCAGAATTGGCGGCTTTGTCTTACAAAAGCCTATATTTGATTTTCCATTCGGACGGGGCAGAACTGGGACTCGTCCCCAGTTTCTTCCTAAGGTGGTGTCAGCGTTTCACCTGAAACAACCTATTGTGGTGCCTGCGGCTACTAGGGACTTGGAGGACTCCAAGTTGCTAGACGTTGTCAGGGCCCTGAAAATAAATATAGATAGATATACATATATATATATATATATATATATATATATATATATATATATATATATATATATAATATATCTATATATATATAATATATCTATATATATATAATATATCTATATATATATATATATATATATAATTCCAGGACGGCTGGAGTCAGAAAGTCTGACTTGCTGTTTATATTGTATGCACCCAAAAAGCTGGGTGCTCCTGCTTCTAAGCAGACTATTGCTCGTTGGATTTGTAGTACAATTCAACTTGCACATTCTGTGGCAGGCCTGCCACAGCCAAAATCTGTAAATGCCCATTCCACAAGGAAGGTGGGCTCATCTTGGGCGGCTGCCCGAGGGGTCTCGGCTTTACAACTTTGCCGAGCAGCTACGTGGTCAGGCGGGAACACGTTTGTAAAATTCTACAAATTTGATACCCTGGCTGAGGAGGACCTGGAGTTCTCTCATTCGGTGCTGCAGAGTCATCCGCACTCTCCCGCCCGTTTGGGAGCTTTGGTATAATCCCCATGGTCCTGACGGAGTCCCCAGCATCCACTAGGACGTTAGAGAAAATAAGATTTTACTTACCGATAAATCTATTTCTCATAGTCCGTAGTGGATGCTGGGCGCCCATCCCAAGTGCGGATTGTCTGCATTACTTGTACATAATTATTGTTACAAAAATCGGGTTATTATTGTTGTGGGCCATCTTTTCAGAGGCTCCTTCGTTGTTATCATACTGTTAACTGGGTTCAAATCACAGGTTGTACGGTGTGATTGGTGTGGCTGGTATGAGTCTTACCCGGGATTCAAGATCCTTCCTTATTGTGTACGCTCGTCCGGGCACAGTACCTAACTGAGGCTTGGAGGAGGGTCATAGGGGGAGGAGCCAGTACACACCATGTGATCCTAAAAGCTTACTTTTTGTGCCCTGTCTCCTGCGGAGCCGCTAATCCCCATGGTCCTGACGGAGTCCCCAGCATCCACTACGGACTATGAGAAATAGATTTATCGGTAAGTAAAATCTTATTTTTTTGTTTTGTCATTTATGACCGGCCCAATCCCTCCTAACTAAAAGGAGGGTGCAGGCGTTACTACATGAAGACAAGTTCAACCCAATAAAAGGGGGACAAATGTCAAATGTTTTCAGAATAGAGAGAGACAAGGATCCCAACTAAAGGGATCTACATCTCTCTCTCCAGGAGAATCCGAAACATCAGAGCAACTGTGAGTACTGGTTGTAGTGTCACCTCTCCATTTGACACTGGTGGCCGGGCAGACCCGCTCTCCCTCCCTCCACCTACTTTGTAAGCACTGCATTTGCTGGCTCCGTGTCTCCGCGGCTGACAGCCGCAGCGCCTCTGCACTCCCTGAGCCACTAGGTTATAACAGCGGCAGAGTCCTTCCAAGCCCTCCCCCACACCGGGTTTGTAATTCTGCATTCGCGGCTGACAGCCGCAGCATCTCCCGCTCCCCCCGCCGCTGGCTCCGTGTTTCCGCGGCTAACAGCCGCAGCGTCCCTGAACCGCTGGGTTACTTAATAGCAACAGCGCCTTTGCTAGTGGGAGACCTGAGCCGCTCTTACATAGTACACGGCTCTTATCACAGCACCAGACCGTAGCGAGGGAAGGGGCAGGGGGACCTGGCGCGCGGGGGAAATGTAAAAGTTTAAAATAAACTAGTTAGGAGGGCTGCCTAATATAAGGGAGCTGGAGCGCTGACTGAGGCGCTAGGGGAACATTAATGAAGTTTCAAAAATATTCAGTGGCGGCCATCTTTAAGATACAAGAGGCGCCAAGATGCTGTTCAGGGGAAACTATACGCCCCCTAGAGTGGAGCCATAAGTCCTGACCAGTTAGAACAGGGGGAGGTGTTTTAGTGTAGAGTATACTCCCTCTGCTGGTTGCTTGTAGATCTCTGATGCAGAGGATTTTCCATGTGTTATAAAACATAGTAGATGTACGCTTTATATTTTCAAAAGGACATCTAATACAAAGATCCTGTGAAAATAAAGGGAACGCCTGGATATCAACCCCGACCTCAGAACTGAATCACAGTGAGGCGTTGCGAGGGTTGCAGGAGGCTGTTGTTTAGAAGAATATATTTATTTTTAATTTTTTATTTTTTTTGTATTTTTTATCGGTGAATCCAGTGTACATTTGTTCCAGTCATCCGCTACGGTATTCCGTTGTTTATTATAAAGAATGTATTCTGTGGGGGTGCATTTTCATCATCACATGCACAAGCCAAGAATACTAGGACTTATTACCAGCACGGTAACTCCAGTGTACATCTACTTATATTTCTCTGACGTCCTAGTGGATGCTGGGAACTCCGTAAGGACCATGGGGAATAGCGGCTCCGCAGGAGACTGGGCACAAAAGTAAAGCTTTAGGACTACCTGGTGTGCACTGGCTCCTCCCCCTATGACCCTCCTCCAAGCCTCAGTTAGATTTTTGTGCCCGGCCGAGAAGGGTGCACACTAGGGGCTCTCCTGAGCTTCTTAGTGAAAAGTTTAGTTTTAGGTTTTTTATTTTCAGTGAGACCTGCTGGCAACAGGCTCACTGCATCGAGGGACTAAGGGGAGAAGAAGCGAACTCACCTGCGTGCAGAGTGGATTGGGCTTCTTAGGCCACTGGACACCATTATCTCCAGAGGGACCGAACACAGGCCCAGCCTCGGAGCTCGGTCCCGGAGCCGCGCCGCCGGCCCCCTTACAGAGCCAGAAGCAAGAAAAGGTCCGGAAAAATCGGCGGCAGAAGACATCAGTCTTCAACAAGGTAGCGCACAGCACTGCAGCTGTGCGCCATTGTTACTCAGCACACTTCACACTCCGGTCACTGAGGGTGCAGGGCGCTGGGGGGGGGCGCCCTGAGCAGCAATGTAAAACACCTTGGCTGGCATAAATACACCACATATAACCCCCAGGGCTATATGGGTGTATTTTAACCCCTGCCAGAATTACCAAAAAAGCGGGAGAAAAGGCCGCCGAGAAGGGGGCGGAGCCTATCTCCTCTGCACACGGGCGCCATTTTCCATCACAGCTCCGCTGGAAGGACGTCTCCCTGACTCTCCCCTGCAGTCCTGCACTACAGAAAAGGGTAAAAAAGAGAGGGGGGGCACTTATTTGGCGCAGTTTTATATTAACAGCAGCTATAAAGGAAAAACACACTAGATAGTGGTATTCCTGTATATATATATATATAGCGCTCTGGTGTGTGCTGGCATACTCTCCCTCTGTCTCCCCAAAGGGCTAGTGGGGTCCTGTCCTCTATCAGAGCATTCCCTGTGTGTGTGCGGTGTGTCGGTACGATTGTGTCGACATGTTTGAGGAGGAAAATGAGATGGAAGTGGAGCAATTGCCTATTATACAGTTGTCACCCCCTAGGGAGTCGACACCTGAGTGGATGAGCTTGTGGAAGGAACTGCGTGACAGTGTCAGCTCCTTACGACAGACAGTTGACGACATGAGACAGCCGGCTAATCAGCTTGTGCCTGTCCAGGGGTCTCAAACGCCATCAGGGGCTTTAAAACGCCCGTTACCTCAAATGGCAGACACAGACACGGATACTGACTCCAGTGTCGATGATGAGGAGACAAACGTGACTTCCACTAGGGCCACACGTTACATGATTGAAGCAATGAAAAATGTATTGCATATATCTGATAATACAAGTACCACTAAGAAGGGTATTATGTTTGGTGAGAAAAAACTGCCTGTAGTTTTTCCTGTATCCGAGGAATTAAATGAAGTGTGTGATGAGGCGTGGGTTTCCCCCGATAAAAAACTGATAATTCCTAAAAGGTTATTGGCATCGTACCCTTTCCCGCCAGAGGATAGGGTACGTTGGGAAACACCCCCTAGGGTGGATAAAGCGCTCACACGCTTGTCTAAACAGGTAGCACTACCCTCTCCTGATACGGCCGCCCTAAAGGAACCTGCCGATAGAAAGCTGGAGAATATCCTAAAATGTATATAATCTCACACGGGTGTTATACTGCGACCAGCAATAGCCTCAGCCTGGATGTGCAGTGCGGGCCTGGCGTGGTCGGATTCCCTGACTGAAAATATTGATACCCTTGATAGGGACAGTATATTATTGACTATAGAGCATTTGAAGGATGCATTTCTATATATGCGTGATGCACAGAGGGATATTTGCCGACTGGCATCAAGAGTTAGCGCGCTGTCCATTTCTGCAAGAAGAGGTTTATGGACGCGGCAGTGGTCAGGTGATGCGGATTCTAAAAGGCACATGGAAGTATTGCCTTATAAGGGGGAGGAGTTATTTGGGGTAGGTCTATCAGACCTGGTAGCCACGGCAACTGCTGGAAAATCCACATTTTTACCCCAGGTAGCTTCTCAACCTAAGAAGACGCCATATTATCAGGCGCAGTCCTTTCGGCCCCATAAGGGCAAGCGGGCAAAAGGCGCCTCATTTCTGCCCCGTGGCAGAGGGAGAGGAAAAAGGCTGCAACAAACAGCCTGTTCCCAGGAACAAAAGCCCTCTCCCGCCTCCGCAAAGTCCTCAGCATGACGCTGGGGCTTTACAAGCGGACTCAGGCACGGTGGGGGCCCGTCTCAAGAAGTTCAGTGCGCAGTGGGCCCACTCGCAAGTGGACCCCTGGATCCTTCAGGTGGTATCTCAGGGGTACAAATTGGAATTCGAGACGTCTCCCCCTCGCCGTTTTCTAAAGTCTGCTTTACCGACGTCTCCCTCAGACAGGGAGGCAGTATTGGAAGCCATTCACAAGCTGTATTCCCAGCAGGTGATAATCAAGGTACCCCTCCTACAACAGGGAAAGGGGTACTATTCCACACTATTTGTGGTACCGAAGCCGGACGGCTCGGTGAGACCAATTTTAAACCTGAAATCCTTGAACACTTACATACAAAGGTTCAAATTCAAGATGGAGTCACTCAGAGCAGTGATTGCAAACCTGGAAGAAGGGGACTATATGGTGTCTCTGGACATAAAAGTTACCCTTCTCACCAAGGGTACCTCAGGTTTGTGGTACAGAACTGTCACTATCCGTTTCAGACGCTGCCGTTTGGATTGTCCACGGCACCCCGGGTCTTTACCAAGGTAATGGCCGAAATGATGATACTCCTTCGAAGGAAGGGAGTTTTAGTTATCCCTTACTTGGACGATCTCCTGATAAGGGCAAGATCCAGGGAACAGTTGGAAGTCGGGGTAGCACTATCTCAGATAGTGCTGCGCCAGCACGGTTGGATTCTCAATATTCCAAAATCGCAGCTGATCCCGACGACACGACTTCTATTCCTAGGGATGATCCTGGACACAGTCCAGAAAAAGGTGTTTCTCCCGGAGGAGAAAGCCAGGGAGTTATCCGAACTAGTCAGAAAGCTCCTAAAACCAGGCCAAGTCTCAGTGCATCAATGCACAAGGGTTCTGGGAAAAATGGTGGCTTCTTACGAAGCAATCCCATTCGGCAGATTCCACGCAAGAACCTTCCAGTGGGATCTGCTAGACAAATGGTCCGGGTCGCATCTTCAGATGCATCAGCGGATAATCTTGTCTCCAAGGACAAGAGTGTCTCTCCTGTGGTGGTTGCAGAGTGCTCATCTTCTAGAGGGCCGCAGATTCGGCATTCAGGACTGGGTCCTGGTGACCACGGATGCCAGCCTGAGAGGCTGGGGAGCAGTCACACAGGGAAGAAATTTCCAGGGCTTGTGGTCAAGCCTGGAGACATCACTTCACATAAATATCCTGGAGCTAAGAGCCATCTACAATGCTCTGAGCCTAGCAAGACCTCTGCTTCAAGGTCAGCCGGTGCTGATCCAGTCGGACAACATCACGGCAGTCGCCCACGTAAACAGACAGGGCGGCACAAGAAGCAGGAGGGCAATGACAGAAGTTGCAAGGATTCTTCGCTGGGCAGAAAATCATGTGATAGCACTGTCAGCAGTGTTCATTCCGGGAGTGGACAACTGGGAAGCAGACTTCCTCAGCAGACACGACCTCCACCCGGGGGAGTGGGGACTTCACCCAGAAGTCTTCCACATGATTGTGAACCGTTGGGAAAAACCAAAGGTGGACATGATGGCGTCCCGCCTCAACAAAAAACTAGACAGGTATTGCGCCAGGTCGAGGGACCCTCAGGCAATAGCTGTGGACGCTCTGGTAACACCATGGGTGTACCAGTCAGTGTATGTGTTCCCTCCTCTGCCTCTCATACCCAAGGTACTGAGGATCATAAGAAGGAGAGGAGTAAAGACTATACTCGTGGCTCCGGATTGGCCAAGAAGGACTTGGTACCCGGAACTTCAAGAGATGCTTACAGAGGACCCGTGGCCTCTACCTCTAAGAAAGGACCTGCTCCAGCAGGGACCCTGTCTGTTCCAAGACTTACCGCGGCTGCGTTTGACGGCATGGCGGTTGAACGCCGGATCCTGAAGGAAAAAGGCATTCCGGATGAAGTCATCCCTACCCTGATCAAAGCCAGGAAGGATGTAACCGTACAACATTATCACCGTATTTGGCGTAAATATGTTGCGTGGTGCGAGGCCAGGAAGGCCCCTACAGAGGAATTTCAACTGGGTCGTTTCCTGCATTTCCTGCAAACAGGACTGTCTATGGGCCTAAAATTAGGGTCCATTAAGGTTCAAATTTCGGCCCTGTCGATTTTCTTCCAAAAAGAACTGGCTTCAGTTCCTGAAGTACAGACGTTTGTCAAGGGGGTACTGCATATACAACCTCCTTTTGTGCCTCCAGTGGCACCTTGGGATCTCAATGTAGTTTTGGGATTCCTAAAATCACATTGGTTTGAACCACTTTCCACTGTGGACTTAAAATATCTCACATGGAAGGTGGTAATGCTGTTAGCCCTGGCTTCAGCCAGGCGTGTCTCAGAATTGGCGGCTTTATCCTATAAAAGCCCTTACCTAATTTTTCATACGGACAGGGCAGAATTGAGGACTGGTCCTCAATTTCTCCCTAAGGTGGTTTCAGCATTTCACTTGAACCAGCCTATTGTGGTGCCTGCGGCTACTAGGGACTTGGAGGACTCCAAGTTGCTGGACGTAGTCAGGGCCCTGAAAATATGTTTCCAGGATGGCTGGAGTCAGAAAATCTGACTCGCTGTTTATCCTGTATGCACCCAACAAGCTGGGTGCTCCTGCTTCTAAGCAGACTATTGCTCGTTGGATTTGTAGTACAATTCAGCTTGCACATTCTGTGGCAGGCCTGCCACAGCCAAAATCTGTAAAAGCCCATTCCACAAGGAAAGTGGGCTCATCTTGGGCGGCTGCCCGAGGGGTGTCGGCTTTACAACTTTGCCGAGCAGCTACTTGGTCAGGGGCAAACACGTTTGCCAAATTCTACAAATTTGATACCCTGGCTGAGGAGGACCTGGAGTTCTCTCATTCGGTGCTGCAGAGTCATCCGCACTCTCCCGCCCGTTTGGGAGCTTTGGTATAATCCCCATGGTCCTTACGGAGTTCCCAGCATCCACTAGGACGTCAGAGAAAATAAGAATTTACTTACCGATAATTCTATTTCTCGTAGTCCGTAGTGGATGCTGGGCGCCCATCCCAAGTGCGGATTGTCTGCAATACTTGTACATAGTTATTGTTACAAAAATCGGGTTATTATTGTTGTGAGCCATCTTTTCAGAGGCTCCTCTGTTATCATGCTGTTAACTGGGTTCAGATCACAGGTTGTACGGTGTGATTGGTGTGGCTGGTATGAGTCTTACCCGGGATTCAAAGTCCTTCCTTATTGTGTACGCTCGTCCGGGCACAGTATCCTAACTGAGGCTTGGAGGAGGGTCATAGGGGGAGGAGCCAGTGCACACCAGGTAGTCCTAAAGCTTTACTTTTGTGCCCAGTCTCCTGCGGAGCCGCTATTCCCCATGGTCCTTACGGAGTTCCCAGCATCCACTACGGACTATGAGAAAGAGAATTATCGGTAAGTAAACTCTTATTATTTATATACGCATAATGCCTCCAACAGACGCTGCTGACAGGTCTGCGGAGGAGGGAGCATCAGATATGGTCACCCAATTAACTTCTATCTGTGTCAACAGGTGGTGGTCTGGTGGTGTTGGTAGAAGGAGTATTTATATTAATTATATATTTTCTTCTAGAAAGAAAGATTTCCAGCTATTTGAAAATACTCTTCAGAGCTCCAAATATGTCTACGGCCTTTTTCCTTCTATGCTAATAGGTGAAAGTCCGGCTGAGTGGTATGTACATATTTATCTAAGGTAAATGGTTGCTCAAATAAATGGGCACTAAGGTCAACAACCCTGGAGTGTGCGACTGTTGAGAACGGGCACACTACCAGGGGACAGTGTCTGTCAAGGTTCGGAAGGCATAACCTGACATATATTTCAACAATTGAGTATGGGCTGCAAACCCATCCGAAATAGGGAGAAATTCATAGTTAAAAATTCTCCATCCACAAGAGTATAACATAATGACCTAAAACGGAAATGTGATCCCTGATGCTGACTCTCGAAACGGTGGCGAACCGTTAGAGGCGTAACTACCTAGAAGTGATCATTACATACTTCCAAATTCTCAAATCAAAATTTTGACTAGCGGGGCATATCCGAGAGTTAACCACATGTTTTATCAGGCTGCTGTGGAAGTTAGCTTCCAGATCTCAACTATATCTCTCAATGTTTTCTGTGACAACAGACTCTCGGATCCCACAGAGGCTCACCCCTGCCTAGTCTGTTAAAGAACATTCTTACTTATTACAGTCCCACTGCAAAACAGGGGTCACATGTAGGTTGGAATTGACAGGGAAGTTCAAACCTCTAGTGGCAAGACCATCTCAAACGGACATGGGCGGTTCTTGTGTCATTAAAGAGCCGTTACCGGGTTGGAGGGCTATTTCCCTGGGAGGAACAGCCTCCTTGGTCCAATAAATTTACAGATGGTAATCAATTTGAAGTGTTTGACCCAGTTTCTACCGGCCTAAAGATTCAAGAGGCATCAATCCGACCGGTCACTGCAGGCCTAGACCCGGGGAAGTTCATAGTGTCTTGGGACATAAGGGATACATTCCTTCATAACCCGATTTGGACTCCTCATGGAGCATACTTTGAATTCATACTGGTCAAAGATCAGTACCAGTTGGGACCTTACCATTCCGTATATCATCAGCCACGAGAATTTTATACAAAGATAAGGGTCACCAGTTTGAGACTGTTAAGGGTCACGATCATGCCTTATATTAATGATCTGCTGATCTAGGCCACCTTCCAGGAACAGCTGATCGAAGAGAACGACTCCTCAAATTCTCACGCATCTTCTGCCTACCTGGTATTATAGAACTAGACCAATAGGCAGTAGCCGTTACTCTGGTCCATTATCCAACTAGTTTGGTTCTCAGTCTCGTACCGGGGGAGTCTCGGGTAACAGACTATTCCCAATAGCCACTAATCGGGTCTCTACACAGACTTACCGTGGACCTCCTATGTGGGGTAAGGGTTGGAAAGGTCTAGAGAGACCGGGTCCGAGACTTGAGAATTTTATATCAACAGGGTTTCTCTCCCTATATTGAATATAGATGTTGACAATGCCTAAGCTGTCATTCCGTTCTAAGGCGTAGACATTACTGACGACAATTCGGAAATTGATACGCATAGCCCTACTCTTCAGGAGAAATGGGGTTCTTTTCGAATCCTTTTTTGTCATGCCCACAGACGGTCACACTCAACATGGATGAATTGTGATTCCAGAAATCCAACCGGATGCCAATTCAAGGGATTCCATTTCCAGGTCTCCTCTTCGACACTGTACACTTGAGGATAGTCCTACTAGAGACATACAGAGGCTGGTGACTCAGGTACTACAGGCACAGACGGTTTCTCTACACCTCGGTGTACATCTATTCGGCATTTGGGATTGGAGGATCCTCACAACGGATGCCAGTCTCAGAGGTTGGAGTGCCGTCCTCGAGGAAAGACGGACGTCACGATAGAACAGTATACCCGTAAACATTCTCGAGCGGAGTGCAGTTACAATACAACTTCTCTTAGCCGAAGACCTAGTAATGGGCCAACACGTGATGATTCAGTTAGAGAATATCGCTAGGACATTATGCATAGACCGTCAAGTAGGGGCAAGATAACATTAAAAGTTCGTCCTTTTCGGTGTAGTTCATTCCAAGACTGGAAAACTGGGAAGCAAATTATCTCAGTCACCGACCTCAAGTAGACCTGATGGCTTTTAAAAAAAAAAAAAGAGAGATTCAGCTGTCCAGGTAGTGGCAAGCACGAGAGATACAGCAGCGAACGGAGTGGACGCATTGACACTTCCTTGGTCTTACAGAAGTGTTTCATTTTACCGCCGTTTCCTCTCATACCCTGGGTACTAAAGAAGGCAAAACGGAACAGTGTGTGGGCAATTCTCATTGCACCAGCCTGGTCCCACAGAAATAGGCACTCGGACTTGAGTGGGCTCGTTGCGAAAGATCCCTAGTGGCCACCTTTCAGAGAGACTGCCTGTGATCACAGGGGCAGTTCCGCCTCCCAGACCTGAACAGGTTTTGTTTGACTGCTTGGCTACTCAGACCAGGATCGTGAGAAGGAGAGGGATACCATAGGCGGCTATTCATACAATGAAAGCGGCTAGAAAGCCGGTCACGGCCATGCACTACTAAAGAATATGGAAGAAAACATGGACTAGTGTCTGGAACGGAGGTTGGATTTCAGGAGCTTCCACCTGTCTAGGTTTTTACGTTTTCTCCAGGCCGTTTTACATAGAAGCCTAAGTGTAGTCTCCTTGAGGGTACAGATTTCGTCTCTCTCCATCCTGTCAGCAGCGCTTAGCATCCTTACAGGCAGTTCAGAATTTCTTACGGGAAGTTCTGAGGATACAACCTCCTTTTCCGTCCTCCCACAGAGTCGTGGGACCTAAAGTTGATGTTGAAATATTTAAATTCAACTACCTTTGAGCCTTTAGAGAGAGCAGGATTGAAATATATCTCCAGGAAAGTCACGCTGGTCCTTACCTTAGTTTCGACCTGATGGGTCTCTGATTGGGGAGTCTTATTGTGTGAGTCCTTTTTTTCTAATTTTCCAGGAAAGTAGGGCAGTCCTCCGTACGGAGGCAGAGATTCTCCCAAGTGTATTTTCTGGGTTTCACGTAAACCAGCCAATTATAGTTAAGTCTTTTCAAGGATATAGAGATGGTGTCTTTGGACGTTGTCAGCAGTTTACGGATATACGTGCAGGTTACGTCGTTCTACAGAGAGTAGGACCATTTGTTCATTGTGATAGTCCAAAGAAGGGTTGGCCAGCAGCTAAACAAGGTCTGGCGGTTTTGGGGTCTCACGTTAACTAGCCAGTTGTGGTCCCATCTTTCCAGGGTTTCACTGATGGGGACGTGTCCTTGGATGGTGTCCGAGCTTTACGAGTATGCGTACAAGTTACGTCGTCCTTCAGAAAGTCGGACCATTTGTTTGCAAGAGAAGGGTTGGCCAACATCTAAGCAGTCTTTGTCTAGGTGGATTAGCCTTGCCATTCGGCAAGCTTATCTTTCCTGTGGTAAACAGGTTCTGGTTCAGACAAGTGCTCATACCACCCGATCAGTGGGTGCCTCATGGGCGGCTGCCAGAGGTGCTTACACTACTCAACTTTGCAGGGCGGCGACGTGGTCTTCAGCCCACATGTTCGCGTAACTTTACAAGTTTAATACCTTTTGCGTCTGGAGACTCTAGTTCGGACGTTTGGTTTTGCAGGCCACCGACAGCACTCCCTCCCTGGGGGATAACTTTGGGACGTCCCCTATTGTATAAGACTGTTCCAGTGTCCCCTAGTGGATGAAAGAGAAAAGAGGATTTTGGTACTTACCGATAAATCCATTTCTCTGAATCCTCTAGGGGACACTGGACGCCCGCCTCGGTGCTGTGTCAACCTGCTGTGTTCAAAGTTCTGGTTAGAACAGTTCATGCAAACAGCGTTAGTTTTCGGTGAAGAGTTCTTGGATGCTGTTCGATCTGTTGTACGGGTCGGTTCCTCGCCAGGTGCTATAGTATCATGTCCTATTCTCTCAGTCAAATTTTTCAAACTGAGGGAGGAGGGCTGTGAAGGGGGAGGAGCCGGCTGTGCAGACAATTCTAATTTTAGATTGTGCCACACCTCCGGTTGCAAGGTTCACACCCCTATTGTATAAGACTGTTCCAGTGTCCCCTAGAGGATTCAGAGAAATGGATTTATCAGTAAGTACCAAAATCCTCTTTTTGTGTGCTGTGATTGCACATATTTATGACTCTTACCATAGTAGTACCATCTGTCTCTTGCAGTGACTACCCCTTCCTGCGGGAGCACTTCGCTAAGAGCCACTACCTGTGTGAGGAGGGCAGGTGCAGCACGGAGCAGTTTACGCACGCGTTTCGCAGTGAAATAGATTACAAAGCACACAAGACCTCATGCCACAGCAAGAACCGCGCAGAGGCCCGGCAGAACCGCCAGATTGATCTTCAGTTCAGCTATGCACCACGGCACAATCGCAGGGCAGAGGGTAATTGCTGTGTATTGCATTTCGCCACCATATAGAGAGATGTGTGCCTGTTAATTTCACAGACCTCTTCAAAGGGCATCGACGAGTCCTGCTGATATTAGCAATTTAATATTATTCCATGCATTGGCTGTGTGCCCCTGTTTATAGGTGGAAGGGTCACCTTACGTCTCTTTAGGATACAGAACCCAGGCTTTTCACTCCATCCGTATTGACCCTCTGTATTTAGGGCCCAATTCAAGGTTGATTGCAAAACAACATTTTCCTCTAATGGGCAAAACCATGTGCACTGCAGGTGGGGCAGATGTAACATGTGCAGAGAGAGTTAGATTTGGGTGGGTTATATTGTTTCTGTGCAGGGTAAATACTGTCTGCTTTATTTTTACACTGCAATTTAGATTTCAGTTTGAACACACCCCACCCAAATCTAACACTCTCTGCACATGTTATATCTGCCCCCCCCTTCAATGCACATGGTTTTGCCCATTAGAGGAAAATGTTGTTTTGTAATCCACCTTGAATTAGGCCCTTAGTACTTGCTCATGAATTTAAGATGTTCTAAACTTAAAAAAAAAAAAAAAAACTCATTGATATTTTGCATTTGAGTTTACTTAATGAATTCTATTTAAACTAAATGTGTATCCTGTGTTTATACTAATCTTGGTGTCCCTGGATGTCAGTGTAACACGTTGGGATATATGCTTTGTCCTTTTGCGGGGATAATAAGACCTAATATAAGGTTCTTCCAGCGTGACAACTACTCTTCCCTTCCCTACGTTTTGTATCCCAGGCATGGTTGGAGGAGAGGACTTTGAGGAGGTAGACAGATATAACAGGCAGATGAGACCGATGCGGGGGGCAGCTCGCGGAGGTCAGCAGAACCGGAGGGGAAGCTGGCGGTATAAAAGGTGAGAATGCACTAGTGATACATAATTTAACCGGGCCAACTATAAATAATCCAGGGGTAGAATAGGTTCCTGTCTGGGGTTCAGTCTTTTTTACTATCTGGTGTTTGTTACTGATTGGTGCCCCTCCAGGGAGGAGGAAGACCGTGAAGTTGCTGCTGCTGTCAGAGCCTCAGTGGCAGCCAGGAGGCAGGAAGAAGTCGGGAGAAAACAGACACCGCAAAATGCTGAAAGCTCAAGGTCTAGGATGGAGGAGGCCCGGGAGCCTGAGGAGGGGCGCAAACCTAAAGCGCCCCCAAAGTCATGCGTAGATGCCACAGGTAAGCACAGTGTTGTGTGTTATCGCATTAGTGTACATGGTCAGTGATATGTTGCAATATTCCTCTGCCTCTGTCAGCTGTAGGAAAGTGAAAGTTTTAGTTGTCTTTACGGGCCAGATATTCTCTTCCTTCTCATCACCTGTACGTGTCACTTTGCTCTACATGTGACGTGGAGAACCCTCGTGATTAGATAGCAAGGGCTCTGTCTGCATTGGCGTAAGACACAGGTCTCCTAAACCTCATAGCAGGCATCGCTGCCTTGCGACAACTGCAACCATTCAAGTTCCACTTGTCATTTACCACTATGGTAGACCCTTTGGAACACTTGGTTTACAGGAACACCTACACATTCATAATGTGTTTTCTAATGTTAACAGAGTGTGAGTAGCTGTCGTGTACTATGCCAAATAAATGTGCTTAAATCTGTCGCTAGGCCCAAAAGATTCCGGGATGACTTCAAGCACCTCGTCTGATGATGTGTTGAACCTAGAGGATTTCCCTGCTTTTGGCTCTGCTATGGCGGCACCTGTCTTAAGGTAACAGCCTAGAAGTTTGTTGTAATATATAAGTGCATCTGACCATAGGAATACTCGCTACTGTATTGCTTGAAATACTTATTTACAGTAATGACCACCCTGTGACTTTCTTCCATTTAAACTTCTTCACGGTGAGAAGTGCGTAGATTTCTACAAGTACGGGGATCTCTCATCTAGAGAAATCCAATAACCTAGAAATGAATAAAATAAAAATTGTTGCTGCGCTGTGATATTGCGGGCACAGGACTGGTTAGTCACTACGAGGGGCACTGCTGAACAATATAAGGACCAGGGGCAGATGGGAAATAGATTTCTGTGTGTTGCAAGGACAGTTCTCTAATTTACGGAACAAGCTGATGTTCCAAATATGAGATCCTGTAGCCAGAAATGATGTATATTGGACTTAGAGTCCATGTGCTTTCTTTCTGCTGCGGGGTACACTGGGCTCCACAAGGAAAGACATAGGGGTGTAGAGTAGGATCTTGATCCGAGGCACCAACAGGCTCAAAGCTTTGACTGTTCCCAGAATGCACAGTGCTGCCTCCTCTATAACCCCGCCTCCCTGCACAGGAGCTCAGTTTTGTAGTTGGTGCCGCAGATAGCAGGCACGTAACAGGGGCTGCTCTGGGCAGCCCTAAGAAGAGCTTTTTTAGAAGACCGTGTTAGTTAAGAAAGAGTGCATTTAGTCAGGGTTTTCTGGTACAATTACCCTGTGATTATACATCCAGTTCTTACTGTGCAGTGTTATATCTATTGACTACATAGCTATATAAGCTGGTCCAGTGCAGTGTTATTGTTAGTAATAACCTCTGCATTGTTTAACTGTGACTATACGTGTGTGCATTAGCTTGCTGAGTGGTTTCCATTTCGTGTGTCTCACTCAACTTGCTATCCCTATAGTCTATAACCGGAGGGGGCTTGGTGCGTCAGGTTTTATAATTATAAAGGATTTTCACAAGATATACTCTAATACGTATTATTCTCTGTGATTTTAGTCACCATATCTCTCCTGTATCTCTGCTTGTGCTGACTACACTGCGCAGGGGTTTGGGTAAGAGGTATTGTGCTGCTGCCAATTGTACTGTGTTACCTGATACTGCAAGTTATATCATGTCTGCTTCTGAGGGTAACGGTTCTGGGGCTGAACATACTGTCGGTGTTGCTGACGCCACAGATCACTATGAGGAGATTACAGCAGCTGTGGGCTCTGGTTCTGGGGGCTCCTTGCCCCCCAGTGGGACTGTGGCAATGGGGGTACACAATGACCCACCATGGGCTACTTTCTCCACGCTTCTACATACGCTAGTTACTAAACTAACACCCCCTATGGGACCTCCTATGCCGGTGCAACCGTATATGGTCCCCGCAGCTAACCCACCGTGGGCGGATAATTTGTCTGCTCAATTGAAGAAGTTGAACCAGTCCCTGACTAATAAAAAGTCTGACTCTCACTCGCCTAAGACCAAGGGGTCCTCTAAGCGAACTCTTATCTCCTCACAATCCACTGCTGTGACTGACACCTCGTCTGATGAAGATGGCGCTTACACTGACCCCACAGATTCTGACACAGATACTGCTGATGGGGAGGGTAGTTCACATGTGTATGTTCCTGATCCTTTGGAGGCTATTAAATTAATTTCTCTAACGTCCTAAGTGGATGCTGGGGACTCCATAAGGACCATGGGGAATAGCTGCTCCGCAGGAGACTGGGCACATCTAAAGAAAGCTTTAGGACTATCTGGTGTGCACTGGCTCCTCCACCTATGACCCTCCTCCAAGCCTCAGTTAGATCTCTGTGCCCGAACGAGAAGGGTGCACACTAGGGGCTCTCCTGAGCTTCTTAGTGAAAGTTTTAGTTTAGGTTTTTTATTTTCAGTGAGACCTGCTGGCAACAGGCTCACTGCATCGAGGGACTAAGGGGAGAAGAAGCGAACTCACCTGCGTGCAGAGTGGATTGGGCTTCTTAGGCTACTGGACATTAGCTCCAGAGGGACGATCACAGGCCCAGCCATGGATGGGTCCCAGAGCCGCGCCGCCGGCCCCCTTACAGAGCCAAAAGACAGAAGAGGTCCGGAAAATCGGCGGCAGAAGACATCCTGTCTTCACCAAGGTAGCGCACAGCACTGCAGCTGTGCGCCATTGCTCCTCAGCACACTTCGGTCACTGAGGGTGCAGGGCGCTAGGGGGGGGCGCCCTGAGCAGCAATAAAAACACCTTGGCTGGCGAAAATACATCACATATAGCCCCCAGGGCTATATGGATGAATTTTAACCCCTGCCAGAATCCATAAAAAGCAGGAGAAAAGTCTGCGAAAAAGGGGCGGAGCCTATCTCCTCAGCACACTGGCGCCATTTTCCCTCACAGCTCAGTTGGAGGGAAGCTCCCCTGGCTCTCCCCTGCAGTCACTACACTACAGAAAGGGTTAAAAAAGAGAGGGGGGGACTAATTAGGCGCAGTATTAACAATACAGCAGCTATAAGGGGAAAAACACTTATATAAGGTTATCCCTGTATATATATAGCGCTTTTGTGTGTGCTGGCAAACTCTCCCTCTGTCTCCCCAAAGGGCTAGTGGGGTCCTGTCCTCTATCAGAGCATTCCCTGTGTGTGTGCTGTATGTCGGTACGTTTGTGTCGACATGTATGAGGAGAAAAATGATGTGGAGACGGAGCAGATTGCCTGTAATAGTGATGTCACCCCCTAGGGGGTCGACACCTGAGTGGATGAACTGTTGGAAGGAATTACGTGACAGTGTCAGCTCTGTATAAAAGACAGTGGTTGACATGAGACAGCCGGCTACTCAGCTTGTGCCTGTCCAGACGTCTCATAGGCCATCAGGGGCTCTAAAGCGCCCGTTACCTCAGATGGCAGATATAGACGCCGACACGGATACTAACTCCAGTGTCGACGGTGAAGAGACAAATGTGACTTCCAGTAGGGCCACACGTTACATGATTGAGGCAATGAAAAATGTTTTACACATTTCTGATAATACGAGTACCACCAAAAAGGGGTATTATGTTCGGTGAGGAAAAACTACCTGTAGTTTTCCTGAATCTGAGAAATTAAATGAGGTGTGAGATGATGCGTGGTTTTCCCCCGATAACAACTGATAATTTCTAAAATGTTATTGGCATTATATCCTTTCCCGCCAGAGGTTAGGGTGCGTTGGGAAACACCCCCTAGGGTGGATAAAGCGCTCACACGCTTGTAAGGGCTCTACCCTCTCCTGAGATGGCCGCCCTTAAGGATCCTGCTGGTAGAAAGCAGGAGGGTATCCTAAAATGTATTTACACACATTGCGACCAGCAATCGCCTCAGCCTGGATGTGCAGTGCTGGGTTGGCGTGGTCGGATTCCCTGACTGAAAATATTGATACCCTAGATAGGGACAGTATATTTTTGCCTATAGAGCATTTAAAAGATGCATTTCTATATATGCGTGATGCACAGCGGAATATTTGCCGACTGGCATCAAGTCTAAGTGCGTTGTCCATTTCTACCAGTAGAGGGTTATGGACACGTCAGTGGTCAGGTGATGCGTATTCCAAACGGCATTTGGAAGTATTGCCTTAATAAGGGGAGGAGTTATTTGGGGTCGGTCTTTCATACCTGGTGGCCACGGCAACAGCTGGGAAATCCACGTTTGTACCCCAGGTCGCCTCTCAACATGAGAAGACGCCGTATTATCAGGCGCAGTCTTTTCGTGGACAAGCGGGCAAAATGTTCCTCATTTCTGCCCCGTGACAGAGGAAGAGGAAAAAGGCTGCAGAAATCAGCCAGTTCCCAGGAACAGAAACCCTCTCCCGCCTCTGCCAAGCCCTCAGTATGACGCTGGGGCTTTACAAGCAGAATCAGGCACGGTGGGGGGCCCGTCTCAATGAATTTCAGCGCGCAGTGGGCTCACTCGCAAGTAGACCCCTGGATCCTTCAGGTGATATCTCAGGGGTACAAATTAGAATTCGAGACGTCTCCTCCTCGCCGTTTTCCTAAAGTCGGCTTTACCGATGTCTCCTTCTGACAGGGAGACAGTTTTGGAAGCCATTCACAAGCTGTATTCCCAGCAGGTGATAATCAAGGTACCCCTCCTGCAACAGGGAACGGGGTATTATTCACACTGTTGTGGTACCGAGGCCGGACGGCTCGGTGAGACCGATTCTAAATCTAAAATCTTTGAACACTTACATACAGAGGTTCAAATTCAAGATTGAGTCACTCAGAGCAGTGATTGCGAACCTGGA